>NC_048304.1:30368987-30514925 GCF_013100865.1 Trachemys scripta elegans
GGGGAAGGATGGAGTGGGTGAGGATGGAGGACTGGGGATGGTTGGAAGGATGGAGGGGTGGGGGTGGATGAGGACGGAGGACTGGGGATAGTTGGAAGGACGGAGCGTAGCTGGGGAAGGATTGAGCAGTTGCTGAGCTGTGGTTCACATGCCCATGTCCAGCACTGTGCAGGGGGCAGCTCAGGGTGCTGGGCTGGCAGAGGTGCAGGAGCAGCTGAGCTGCTGGGCATGGGGAACTTGCAGGGGGAGCCATCCCGTCTAGATTGGGCCCATTCTCTCTCTGGCCAGTGGAGCAGGAGTTGAGCTGGGCAGCCAGGTGCCCCCAGCCACTAGGGGAAGCCAGCACATACTGCTGGGACCTGCTGTAGCACAAGGTGCATTTGGGGAGGGGAGTTCAGGAATGTGACCTGGCATCCCCAGGCAGGGCGGACTGAGAGGGCAGAGTGAGGGGGCAGGGATGGCTTAGACGGGTTTCCACCCCCCACCCCTACAGGATGGAATTGCTGGGATGGGAGATGGAGCATGGAAAATGCCATCAATGCCCCTTCCTCCTCAGGCTCTGGCCCCCAGCACCAGCAGAGCTGAACTCCCCAGCTACACAACTGTAGGGGAAGCATATTTGATGCCATCTCCATCCTGGGCAGGGAGGCAGAGCAGGGTGCCGGGGGTGGGCTGTGGGGTGCTGATCGGGAGGATACACAGCTCATAGTGTTGCCTGGCATGAGATGGGCTTGGGAGCAGTGCACTTCCTTATTGGGCACTTGTACCCAGAAGGACTAATTCCTAGATCCTGGCTGGGCACTGCTGTGGGGAAGCTCACAGCACTGGAGTCCTTGGCTGGGCACTGCTGAGGGGAAGCTCACAGTGCTGGAGTTCCTGGCTGGGCACTGCTGTGGGAAAGCTCGCAGCACTGGAATCCCTGGCTGGACACTGCTGTGGGGAAGTTCACAGAGCCAAGAGGCTCTCCCTCCCAGCAGGGAGCTCCATGCAGCAGCCTACCTCCCAGCAGGCACAGAGGGGGCTATGGCGGGTGAGGCCGTGACGCGGGCAGGGGATTAGGGGAGTGTGCTGCGATGGGAACTGTGTGTGAAATGCCAGGATTAATCCTTCATGCACAGGCCCCAGAGCCGCACTCCCCATCTGGCGCCTGACCAGCATGGGCGTGTGTGTGTCTCCCGAATCCTCCCCCAACTCGCCCCTTTGCAGGCACCCACATGGGAACGTGTTGTGTGAGCGTCATGCTCAGACAGTCACAAAGGGGCATCAGAAATAGCAGAGAGGAGAATGGATGAGATGAGGATGTGTGGGGATTCATGGATGGATACAGAGAGGTGTCTATCGGGAGCTGTGTATAGTTGGGGATGGAGAGATGGAGGGAGGGATGTGGTGCAGATGGATAGATACATAGAGAGGTGTCTCTGGGGAGCTGTGTATGGTTGGGGATGGAGAGATGGAGGGAGGGGTGTGGTGCGGATGGATAGATACATAGAGAGGTGTCTATGGGGAGCTGTGTGTGGTTGGGGATGGAGAGATGGAGGGAGGGGTACAGTGCGGATGGATGGATATAAGAACACACAGACGGATGTAGAAGGGAATTCAGGGGAGCACAGGAGCCCTTGGAGTTCTGATATCTGCTGCCCTGGCACTGGGGCTTTTGGATGCCCGGTGGGTTTAGCTATTTTCTGGGGAGGGTGGAGCAGTCTGGAACCATGGCTAATGATTATTGGGGTGGCTCACCTGCCTCCACCCCTCCCAAATCCACCCAGCACAGCTCTCACTTGGCACTCCCAGTGCTCCATTCAGATGGGGGGATTGAGCCCAGAGCACTGGCTGTGTAGAGGCTTGGCTAAGCAACTGCCTCTGTGTGTGTGGGGGGCTGCCCCCCTCAACTCTCTGATCCCCATCCTGGCAACACTGGCCCCTATGGTCTCTGCTCCTGCTAGTGGGGGATACGTGCCTGGCAGTCTTCCTCTCCCAGTGTCTGCCCCTGGCCCCAGCTCACAGGGATGGAGTGCCTGGCATGGCATTGCAGTGAGGAAGCACTTCCAACCATCCCCAGTACCGGAGTCCCTCCTGGACACTGCTGCAGAGAAGCTTGCAGCACTGGGATCCCAGCTGGTTCAGAGGGGCTGCTGCAGCTCCTGCTTCCACAGGGAGGGGCGGTGGGGACAGGAGAGGGCCCCGAGGCTCATCCCTGCTCCAAGAGCCCATGTGGTGACACTGGGTAGTGCAGGCTGGGAGCTGGAGGGCTCAGATGAATCCCATTTCCCCCTCCCCGTAGCAGTGGTGGGAACCCTCCAGGAAGGCTAATGGCACCGGGGCCATGCGCAGTGATTTATTGAAGGGAGGGGACAAGTGTGTGTGTGAGGTGTTCCCCATACAGCATCTGTGGCACCCAGTCCCCCCCATGTAGTGTCCAGAGCGCCTGTCACTTCTGGGCACTGTCCCCGGTGGGCCGGATGCGGTAGCGCTGTGTGAACTCGGCGTGTTTCTGGCGCAGGAGCTCCTGCTGCTTCTGGAAGCCATTGGCCCTGTGGGAGGAGAGGCGCAGGGGCCGGGTCACACTTGGGACAGTGATGCTCAGCATCATGCACTAACACGTGTGAATGCACATGCTCTAACATGCACTGGTGCATCCATGCACACGTTAACGCAAGCTCAGGCACACACACTAAAGTGTGCATGCCCTAGGACACTAACATGCTAGTTCATGGGGGAACACACTGTAACATGCTAACACCCACTACTGCATGGGGGCATGGTAACATGTGCTAGTGCATGAAGCACACACTAACATGCAAACACATGCTAGAGCATGGGGGTACATGCTAGTATACAGCTGCACACATAGTCTAACACAAACTAGTGCACACATTTGTGTTCACATGCCCAGTAACACGTGCTCTAGTGCACATGCCTATTCTCTAACACATTAGTTCAGATGCCCCAGGGCATGTGCACACTCCAACCCATGCTGGTGCACACACACCCTGTGTCGTCTGCGCATGTTCTAGCACACATGGATGCTAACACACTAATGCACCTGGTGTTGGACACTAACACACATTCATCCACACCCTTGTGAGTGCGCACACACACGCCTCCATTTCCACTCCCAGCCATTCAAGCTGATGGCCCCTGGCTAGCGGCTCATCGCGCCCCTTGCGATGGCTGGGGGCATGTGGGGTGGCGGAGAGGGGAATGCCCAGAGGGCACTGAGGGCCAGCAGGCAGTGAATGGAGGGAGAGATTCCCCCCACTCCCCAGAGGTTGGTGGAAGCTGGCAAGGAGTAAACTGGGTGGGGGGCAACATTGGTGAACAGAGGGGAGGGATTCCCAGAAGGCAGAGGACACCCACATGAGGTGAAGGAGGGGGAAGGGATTTCCCAGAGGGTGAGGGGCCGCATGGGGTCAATGTGGAGGAAGACTCCCCAGAGGGTGGGGGGGGCAGCATGGGGTGAACAGGGGTATTCCCAGAGAGCAGGGGGGCCCCAGCATGGGGTAAACATAGGGAGGGGTCCCCACAGGTTCTGGCAGCAGCACTTTATCCCAGCCCAACTGCCAAACCCTCTGGGAGAGGAAATCCTTGTCCCCAGGTACGGAGAGGGAAACTGAGGCAGGGGCTGGGGGAGCTGTGCAAACCTGGCCCGCTCCTTGGATTCATTGTAGATGCTGGTTATGAGCATGTCCTTCTTGTCCATGAAGCTGTTGTGCATCTCCTCCAGCTTCCTGCCGAGAACACGGGGCAGGGTTACACACATCGCCCTGCACCCTCCCGTGTCGATGGATGTGGGTGGGTGGGGATGGAGAGTTCAAAAGACGAATGCAGCCGCATGTCTGGGGACGGATGGATAGATCTGTGTGTGTCTGAGTCTATATGGATTAAGTGTGTGTATCTGTCTCTGTGTTGTGTGTTCATGGTGGATGTGCTGTGTGTGTCTCTGTATGATGTGTGTGTATCTCTAAGGGGTGGGGTGTATGGAGTGTGACTGTTCGGTGCAGTGTGTGTGTGTGTGTGTGTCTGTGCAGTGTGTATGTGTATGCATGTGTCTGTGCAGTGTGTGCGCGCGTGTGGTGTGTATGTGTGTGCGAGTACGTGTGTGTGGATCTGTGTCTGTGCAGTGTGCACATGCGGTGTGTGTCTCTGTGTGGTGTGTATGAGTGTATGTGGTGTGTCTGTGCAGTGTGTGCACGTGGTGCCTGTGTGTGTGGTGTGCGTGTATATCACAGCAGGGCTCCCGCCTTCTCTCCGCTCCAGGCTGTGCTCTAGCAGGCTGAATGATGTGTGCACCAAGACCGGGCCCGAAGTGGCGGCTGGGGCTGGCTGCCCAGTGCCGGCTGACAGGGGGTTCCAGGGCACTGTCCCCCTTGCTGGGGCGCCAGCTGGAGGTGTGGACTGCACTGGGCAAGCGGTGTGAGTGGATGAAAAGCCAGGGATGGACTGACTCAGTGATTCTGGGGCCAGCGACAGCCCCGATCTTCCCCTGGAAGCTGCCATCTCCTTATGTAACAGGGTCTGCAGCACTAGCACCAGGGTGCCCCAGTGTGAGGGATGGGCAGGGTGAGGGATGGGCAGGGCACCCACCCCCAGCCAGGCCTCTGCTCCCCCTGGTCTGCACTGCCTGCAAGAGCCACTTTGCCAGAGGTGACTGGGGGGATTTATCTCCCCAGCTGGGGAATGGTGGGCACAGAACCCAGGAGTCCTGGCTCCCAACCCACCTCAGCACCAGGAGGGAGTAGGAGTGAGTGGGTTAGAGCCGGGCAGGGGGCTGGGGGGACTGGAAGATGCTTTAGATAGACACAAGTCACTAGGGTAGTGCTGGGGTAACTGGGTGTGATTCTCTGGCCTGCGGCACGCTGGCACCAGACTGGATGATCTCATGGTCGCTTCTGGCCTTACCACTGCTGATGACAAATTCAGCAGGGTAAAGAGGGGCTGACTAGCTGCATCCCCCTGGATGCTCACACTCCCCTGTCTATCTGTCATGTACTAATAAGCGACTCTGTGTGCAGACTGGAGACCACTTTAACCAGACTGGGATTGGCACCATTGCAGGGAAATCACTGTGACCCCAGTGCAGGCACTTCCTCTGACCAAAGAGACTCTAGCAGCATCCTGCCCTGGGAAGGTCGGGGAGGCCTCCCCTGATCTAACCCCGGCCTGGGGGAGGGCATCCCCCGATCCACATCCTGCACTGGAGGAGGTGTGCCCTGATCTACGTCCTGTGCTGGAGGAGGCGTCCCCCGATCCATGACCTGCGCTGCAGGGGGCATCCCCTGATCCACGTCCTGCACCGGATGATGCATCCGATGATCCACGTCTTATGCTGGAGGTGGCGTCCCACGATCCACGTCCTCTGCTGCAGGGGGTGTCCCCCGATTCACATCCTACACTGGAGGGGGCATCCCCCGATCTATGTCCTGTGCTGGAGTGGGCATCCCCCGATCCATGTCCTGTGCTGGAGTGGGAATCCCCAAGCCCCGTCCTGTGCTAGAGTGAGCATCTCTGAGCCACGTCCTGTGTTGGAGTGGGCATCCCTGAGCCACGTCCTGCGCTGGAGGGGGCATCCCTCCGAGCCACGTCCTGCGCTGGAGTGGGAATCCCCGAGCCACGTCCTGCGCTGGAGTGAGCATCCCCGAGCCACGTCCTGCACTGGAGGGGACATTCCCAATATAACTATTTCTGTTTCTTAACTGATCCAAGACCTGCCTGGAGAGCAGCTCTCAGACTGTGAGCAATTTGAGGCAGGGACCGTCCACGCGTATATGCACAGTGGAACTCTGGCCTCTTTGCTACTTCAGTACCAATAACAACCTCATAAGAGTAAACCAGAGAGGGGAGCCAATTCCAGGGGCAGCAGCACTGAACTGGGACCAGTTGGAAATACAAAGAGAAACCCCAATCCACATGAATGATCACCTCAGCCCCACAGCTTTGTGTTTGCTCAATACTGTTTGAGAGAGCCACAGAGTTTAAGGCCAGAAGGGACAATCAGATCATCTAGTCCAGGGGTCGGCAACCTTTCAGAAGTGGTGTGCTGAGTCTTCATTTATTCACTCTAATTTAAGGTTTCGCGTGCCAGTGCGTAGCAGGGTGAACACCCGCTCTGGCCCTGAAGGGGTTGGAAAAGCCCTGCAGAGGGCTGGGCAAGGTAAACCCCTGGCTGATTGGGGGAAGTGGCTGCAGCTGGGCCACGCCCCAATCAGGCCTCAGCTGGCCTGTATAAGAAGGCTGGGAGCCAGGAGCCCAGTAGTCTCTCTCTGCTTTCAGAGGGAGAAGGGCTTGGCTGTAGGGAGCTAGAGACAGGGTATCTGTAGTAGAGCAGGGCTGGGGAAAGGCTGAGGAGCTGGGGAGTACCAGCCTGGAAAGCCCCAGGCTGTGGCCTAGGAGAAGGCCAAGGAGTACTGGGGGTTGCAGAGGGCAGCCCAGGGCTAGGCCAAGGCAGCAGGTCCAAACCCAACCTTGCCAATGATGAGTGGCCTATACTGCAGTTTGCCCCAGGGAGTGGGGGCTAGTTGTTGACTGGCAGTGGCCTTATTCTGAGGTGAGGTAGGGATAATGGGTGGGGGTTCCCTGGGGAGGGGAGACCCTAGTACTGTGGGGTACTGCCAGGGGGCAGTACCCCAGATACAAGGGCTCTGGGGTCTGGAAGGGACACAGGGGCCAGAGGACAGGTGGATCACCAGCCTGCAGAGGGTGCTCTGATGGCTGGATCAAGCTAATTCCCAGAGTCACCAGCAGGAGGTGCCGCAGGGGTGAGTCTGCCACTCTACACAGTGATACATTTTTAGAAGGTCTCTTTCTATAAGTCTATAATATATAACTAAACTATTGTTGTGGGTAAAGCAAATAAGGTTTTTAAAATGTTTAAGAAGCTTCATTTAAAATTAAATCAAAATGCAGAGCCCCCCTGGACCGGTGGCAAGACCAGGTCAGTGTGAGTGCCACTGAAAATCTGGTCGTGTGCCACCTTTGGCGTGCGTGCCATAGGTTGCCTACCCTTGATCCAGTCTGACCTCCTGTATAGGACAGGCCAGAGAGTGTCACCCAGTTACCCCAGGATTGAGCCCAGTCACTTGTGTCTGATTACGGCATCTTCCAGCAAGGCACCAGGCTGGATCTGAAGACACTGAGAGATGGAGAATCCCCCCTCCCCCTTCTCTTGGGAGTTTGTTCCAATGGTTAATCACCCTCACTGTGAAAACTTGTTTCTCATTCAAATGTCTGGCTTTACCTCCCAGCCACTGGTTCTCGCTCCACTAGGCTCAAGAGTCCTTTAGTTCTTGGTGTTTTCTCTCTGTGAAGCTACTTACACACAGTGATCAAATCACCTCTTGATCTCCTTTTGGAGACGCTAAAGGGATTGAGCTCCCCAGATCGCTCGCTGTCAGGCATTTTCTCCAGCCCTCTGATAGTTTCTCTGGCTCTTTTCTGCACCCTCTCCAGTTTTTCAACATCCTTTTTAAAACATGCACTCCATGACTGGACGCACCATTCCGGGATGGGTCTCACCAATGCCGTCTATGGAGGTAAAATCACCTCCCTGCTCCTGCTCACTACTCCCCTGTTTATACAGCCAAGGATTGCACTGGCCCTTTTGGCTACAGCATCACACCAGGAGCTCATGTTCAACTGGTTGTCCACTAAGACGAAGCAGTTACTTACCTGTGTTGTTACTGTTGTTGTTGAAGATGTGACGTGGATGTGTATTCCATATAGGTGTGTGCACACCCAGTGCACTGGAGCTGGAGAATTTTGCCTAGCAGTACCTGTAGGGGTGCGCTCACACCTCATGGCTGTAGCCCACCTCTGGCTATCTAAGGCCCGATCCCCTTCAGTTCCTTCATGCTGAACATCAAGAGCATAGAGTTCGAGGCAGAGGGGACGGAGGTGGGTTGTTGAATACACGTCTGCGTCACATCTCGAAGGATGCTCACAACACAGGTAAGTAATCATGTTTACTTCTTTGAGTAGATGCAACCATGTATTCCAAGGAGATGACTCTCAAGCAAGATTTGCATGAGGTGGGGCTTGGAATTTATTTTAAACAAGGATTGCAGAACTGCCTTCCCAAAGCTTACATCTACTCTGGATGCTGCAGTAGTGGCATAATGTTTCGTAGGCAAATGTCCAGATGACCAAGTGGCAGCCCTGCAGATGACCAATATTAAAACATCACTTAAAAACGTCATCACCATAGCCTGCGCTCTTGCAGAATGAGCTCACAGCCTTGTGGAGGCACAATCAGCGGTATGCTGTCCTGATATAGGAAGTTATCCCCTAGAGATCATCTGCGAAGCAATTGCTTGTCCCTTCCTTCCGTCTGCATACAACACAAACAGGCAAAGCGAAGCATGAAAAGGTTTAGCCCTGTCCAGGTAAAACGCTAGACATCGCCTGACATCCGTGTGAAGATGCTGCTCCACCAGGGTTGAATGCGGCATAAGAAAGAACAAGGTAAATACACCACCTGCTTGAAATGAAATTGAGAAACCACTTTAGATTAAAAACTTAGGGTGCGGCCACAAGGTCACTTTGTCTTTGGAGGATTGTGTGTAAGGAGACTCTGCCATCAAAGCCTGCGACTCTCTCTCTCCTCGCAGATGCTATTGCCACCAGAAATGCAGTTTTTTGACACAAAAGAGAAAAAGATGATGCCAGAGGCTTGAATGGATGTCCCATCGGAGCCACTAAGACCATAGTAAGGTACCACAAAGGAACTGGTTCTCTCAATGGTGAGTAGAGACAAAGGATCCTTTCAAGAATCTTGTTACCATGGTATTAGAAAATACTAACCTCCCATGGATGGGTGGATGAAATGCTGAAATCACAGCCAGATACACCCTCAATGAGCTAAGTAGGAGACCTGAGGACTGAAGATGTAACAAATACTCCAAGATGTCCTGGATACCAGCCACCTTTGGTTGAACTCTGCAGGCCAACGATCATATTAAAAACAACAACATCCATTTGGCCAAATCGGCCATTCGGAGAGAGCTTCCTTCTATTGAGTAGAACTTGTCAAACAGCCTCCAAACCTTGTTCTTCTTTCTCATTTAACCACAGAGCAGCCATGCAATGAGGTGGAGAGATCTGAGTGTGGGATGGACAATCTGACCGTGATGCCGAGTCAAGCAGTTGGGATGGAAAGGAAGGGATATGGGAGGCCAAACTGATAACACAAGAAGGTCGGAGAACCGAGTTTGTCTCTGCCAGGCCAGAGCAATGAGGATGAGCTTGGCACAGTCCAATTTCAGTTTGACGACGACCTGTGGGATGATTGGAATCAGAGGGAAAGCATACAGGAGTGCCGAATACCAACTCAGGCAAAAAGTGTCGGCCAGGAAGCCTGGGCTGAGACCCCCTCGAGATCAAAACAGTTGGTATTTCTTCTTGTCTCTCATGGGAAACGGGTTGATTGCTGGGATGCCCCAAGCTGCAAAGACAGACCACAGGACACTGGGCTTCAGGGACCATTTGTGTCACAGGGAAAAATTCCTGCTGAGGTGATTTGCGAGTTGATTCTGGACCCTGGGTAAATGATTGGTCACCGGAATAATGCTCCTCCCAGTGCAAAACTGCCAGAGCCTGATCCTGACACAGGCCTTTTGCGTGTTCTCCCCCACGTCTGTTCTCATAGTACATCATGGTGATATTGTCAGTGAGTGTGTGAACCACTGCGCCCTTAATGTAATCTTGGAAAGTGTGATGGCCTGAAGCTCCACAATGTTGATATGCAGTGAAGCTTCCTGTTTCAACCACAGGCCCTGAACTTTAAACGACCCAGATGTGCTCCCCAGTCTACTCAGAGACGTCAGTGATAACCATCCTGGTTGGTGGGGATCGAGCGAAAGGAACACCCTGGCATATGTTGTCCTGAACTGTTCACCACCATAAAGAATCCAGTTATCCAAGGGATGATGGTTCAGATGAAAGACTGACTTCAGCCACATTTGGAGAGGGTGAAGACACAATCTGGAAAAATTGACCACCTGCATTATTCCTGGGGGAATTCTGCACCACCGCACACATGCAGAATTCATGTCCCTTGCAGATTTCCCATCATTTTCTGTGGGAAAGCAAAGAAGCCGCAAGAGTTCTCCTCCTCCCCAGCAGTGTGGGCACATCGTTTTGGGCTCCAGAGCAGCCGATGGAAAGGTAAATCACTGTGGGGAGGTCCTGGCTGGGGACGATCCGGCTGGTGGTTCCTACTCTGTGCCAGGCTCAGCTTCTAGTCCCAGCTGGGCTGGGGGAGGGCAGAGCTTCCTCTTCTCCCGCAATGAGCGGCCAGGTCCAGGTCAGACCTACCCACAGAAACTTCCCTGGCTATAGGAAGCTCCGCACTCCCCCTCATCACTCCTCAACTGCAGGGAGAAGGGTCACTGTATGGGGAGCTGCTCCCCTGTTTGCTCAACTCCTGTGCATCTGGACTGCCCCATACCCAGATCTCCCTGCCGAGCCTCACCCCCACCCATGGGAGGGACACAAGTCAATGGGCTGAGACCAGAACCAGAAGGCCTTTGCCTCCAGGATCTATGAACCTTTCTAGGGTAGCCCTGTTTCCCTGGGGGAAAGAAGGACTTCCCAATGAAGCACTGTGACAGATGCTGCTGCTGACTGCCATAATGGTGCCTCTGGACTGCTGGAGTTTACAACCCTAAAGAACACAGTGTGGCTTGTGAATCTTTAAAAGACTGCAAAGTCTTGTCAGTCTTTTCTGAGAATAGTACTCGACTATCAAAGGGCAAGTCCTCAATACTCTGCACATCAGAAGCAATACCTGAGCTTTGCAGTCATGATACCCTCCTCATGATCACAGCTGAGGCCACAATTCTGACCGATGAATCTGCCGTGTCCAACACTGAATGAAGAGACGTCTTGGCCACCGAACAGCCTTCAGCCATAAAAGCTCTAAACTCTTGTCTGGGGGCTTCTGGCAACTTGTCTGCAAATTCAGACATGGCCATTGGATTAACAAAGTCATATTTGGATAGCAACACCTATTGGTTTGTGATACGCATTTTCAGGGAAGAGGAGGTATAAATCTTTCTCCCCATCAGGTCCATCTTCTTTGACTCCATTTCCTTGAGAGCAGATTTATGCTTACCCTGCCGAGCCTTGTCATTCGCCACAATCACAATACAAGAATTAGAGACAGTGTGAGAATAGAAACCCTCAAAACTTTGAGGGACAAAATAGTGGTTCTCTGAACACTCCGCTATGGACAGCACTGAGGCCAGAGTGTTACAGAGGGCCTTTGCAGGCTCCAGGAGAGTGTCATTAATAGGGAGGGCTACACTCATCAGAGCAGATGGTCAGAGAATGTCTAGCAACTTCTGTGAATTCTCCTGTAAAAATTCTGCCTGGATGCCTAAAGAAGCAATCACAAAAGGCCCTGGTATACCTTGAAATCCTCGGGCACCAAAGGAGAAGAGGAACCTGGTACCATCAAATCATCAGGAGAGGATAAAAACTGTCAAGTGCACCAGGAACAAATCCTGTAGCTGAACCGTTGGGCCCAGATAAGACAAGTCTGGAAGCCCCTAGGGAGGAGGCTCAACCATTGTTTGAGCGTGTGGGGGGTCACCAACATTAGCCACCAAGGGGACTGGTGATCTTGCTCTGGAGTGGGATGGAGAATGTGATCTCTGGGACCAGGAAGCCACAATGTGTTCAGATAATGCACTGGCTGCCAGTTAGCACAGGGCCAGGAGCCCCTGTCCCAACTATGCAGAGAATGTCGATATCGATACTGGTCTGAGAATGGTCTGTGGCGCCAATCAGGCAATGAAGACTGGGAGGAGGGCTCCAACATGGATCCCGAAGAGTCCCTGGTGGCCGGTGACAGCAGTAGAGCCAGTCCTGATGGGGCACATAGACTTGTCTGTAGCTCAACTGGAAAGCAGTTCCTGTGCCAATGAGGAATCAGCATAGCCTGTACCAAATATGTGGCACCCACCCCCAATGCTGGGGAAGGCATTGGTACTGAGGTCAGCGGAGGAACTGAAGTAGAAGACAGGATCTGCCGACAAAACAATGTCGGCAGTGAGGGGTTCATTAATGCTCCTTGGGGCTGGGCCTGGCACTGATTTCAACTCCATAGTCTGCGGTGCAGAAGGACCAGGCTCGTTCACCGAGTTCGAAGGTCACCGCCATCAGATGCGGGCCTCAGTGCCGAAAGAAGCCTCAGGGCCTGCTCGAGAAGATGCTGCTTCAGAGGTAAGTCTCTAGCCATAGGGGTTCTTTTGGTAATCAGCTTACAAACAGAGCATCTCTCCTGAGCATGTCCCTTGCTTCATCACAACAAGCCCCTTGTGTGGGGATCGTCCCCCCTCCCCCCCCCCCCCCACCTCCCCACAATGGACAGGGCTTGAACCATAGTGAGGGCATCCCCCAGGACAATAAGTATCTAACTCTAAGGTAACTAATACGATCTCAGGTATTGCTAACTATCTAACAACTATATACATAGAGAGAAAACACTCAGACAAATGACGTGATAACCACACAGAGCTCCGACACCAGCCACAGGCACTGAGAAGGAACTGAGGGGGTGTCAGTGCAGAGCCACCTCATATAGCCAGGCTCAGGGCTACAACCACGAGGTGTGAGCACCGCCCCTACGGGTACTGCTAGGCAAAATTCTCCAGCTCCGGTGTGTGTGGAATACATGGCTGCATCTACTCAAGGAAGAACTTAACTTCCATCCACTGGTTCTACCAGGCCTAAGTCCACTGAGCTAAAGAGCTGGGGTTTCTCTCTGTGAACTTACACACCATGACCTAGGTGCCTCTGGGTCTTCGTGTGGAGCTGCTAATGGATGGCGCTCAGGGCAGCGTGCACCCGCTGTGACACAGGTGTGTTACTGACAATGCAAGGGCAGCGCCATGTAGAATTGTGTTTAAGGGATCCTCACCCAGTCACAAGGACATTTCAGAGAGTTTAAAGCCCAAAGGGGGGGTCTGACTCAGAACTCCTGAGTTCTATTCCTGGCTCTGGGACATCACGGTGCCTCAGTTTTCCCTCCCACCCTTGGGCTGTTTAGACTGTGAGTTGTCTGGAGCAGGGACTGTCTTTCATGGTGTATCTGTGCAGTACCCAGCATAGCAGGGCCCTGATCTCTCTTTAGCGCCTGGCACAATAAGGGTCTGATCTCAGCTGGGGCCTCTGAGTGCTAGCATGCTTTTCATACCCTCTGTTAATATGATCTGCATTACAGTAGTACTTTAGAGGCCTTGACCAAGATCAGGGTTCCACTGTGCCAGGTGCTGTACAGACACAGGGACAGTCCCTGCCCTGAGGAGCTCGCTATCTCAATAGACGAAGGATCATTATCCCCATTTTACAGAGGGGGAAACTGAGCCCTAGAGAGGGGAAGTGACTTGCCCAAGGCCACCCAGGAGACAGTGGCAGAGCCTGGAACAGAACCCAGGTGTCCTGAGCCAGAGCCCTGCTCCTTAACCACAGGACTGTGGCTTTCCCATTTGACAGAGCAGGATTTTGCTAAGCCCATTCCAATGAGCCATCTGAAGGCTTCTCACAGCCCCAGACACAACTCCTGCCAGTTCCCTTGCTGTGCCTCCCCTGCTCCTGGTCACTTGGCATGCATGGCACGTCTCCGCGCCCTCTACAGAGGCTGGGGGAGTTGTACCAAGCCTGCGTGTCACTGCACTGATTGCTGTGTGAGTTCCCGGAGCAGGGACAGGCTGATGAGTCTCTCTTGCCTCATGTGCTATTTCCCTAACAAATGACACCAGATCTTGTTTGCTGGGAGCCTGGAGTTACAGGGAAATGAGGATGAGGGTGATGCTCCAGCTGCTGATGAGGCAGGCCGCAGCCCCTTCCCTTGTGCCCTGGCTCCCCCGCAAACACATGGTGCTTTGTCCGTCGGTGCTGGGTGTGGATTCGGCACAGCCCCTTCACCGGGGGAATCCAGGCTCCAGAGAGCTGGGACAGGGCTAAAGCAAACCTGACAATGCTGCTGCAGGGATCAGTCCTGCCTTAGTCTCTTGGGGAGTGGGAAGTGGGGAGGAGGGTCTAAAGAGGGGGATTCTCCATCTCCTGGTCTCTCAGGGTCCAATCCTGCAGCTCGGCTCCCTTTCATGGTATCTTAATAACCATCTGTGTTGTAGGAGCCTATGTCAAAACAGACAGGCGGGTGTAGGGTGACCAGACAGCAAGTGTGAAAAATCAGGACGGGGGTGGGGGGTAATAGGAGTCTATATATGAAAAAGACCCAAAAATCCTGACTGTCCCTATAAAATCAGGACATCTGGTCACCCTAGGCGGGTGCTTGACAGAGCAACACAGAACAATGGTGGCCTGGAAGGACAGAGCACACACAGGCCAAGCAAACCTCTGCCTCCCACACACAGGCAGAGCATTAACTGGATGGCACAGGTAGGCTCCAGTCGGGTCTCCCCCAGCTGGGCTCCAGAGACTGATTCCAGTAGGGACACACACACACTTGGTAAAACACAGATGCAGTCAGAGCTACCGATGGGTTAGCAGAACCAACAGGCACAGATGGGCAGTGATGTGCTTGAGGCCAGAGAGACTGCTGGGACAGAACCCAGGAGTCCTATTGCCCAGCCCCCTTGCTCTGACCATTAGACCCCACCCCCTTTCCTGAATGCTCCCTGCAGGGAGTCAATTAATTACCTCCACCCCAGGAGGATTCAGCTGGGAAGCTGGAGAGGCTGAGGTTACAAGTGTGTAACTGAGTACAGGAGCAGACCGCACGGTGCCCCTGCTGGGGTTCATGTCACGGGGCATGCACCTAAGTCTCCCTCCCTGACAGAGCCATGTCTGTCTCCTTGCTTGGGGGGCCTTGCTTGGCTGCTGCCTACTGCTATCGAACAGTGCATAGCTGTACCAGTTCCCAGGCTGGGCACTGCTGCTGCTGCCCTCCCCAGTAGCTCTGATTCTGCCTGTGCACCCTCCCCAGCTCTGATCCCTGTTGCCAAGGGAAGGATGAACACCCTAATTGGCCCTAATTCAATGAAACACACTCGCGTAGGTCTGAAAGGCCTTGACCCATAGAGGGGCACCACAGGGATTCAAGGACCCATGCCCAATTCCTCAGGCATCATGGGCTGCAGGAAAAAAATGAAGAGCTGGGAGTCAGGACACCTGGCTCTGGGAGGGGAGAGGGGTCTAGTGGGTTACAGCAGGGAGGGCTGGGAGTCAGGACTCCTGGGTTCCATTCCTGGCTCTGGGAGGTGAGTGAGGACTTGGATAGTGGAGTGGAGAGCATGCTTATTACATTTGTGGATGACCCCCAGCTGGGAGGGGGATTAAAATTACAAATTGAGAATTGGTCTGAAATCAACAGAATGAAATTCAATAAAGACAAGTGCAAAGCACTGAACGTAGGAAGGAAAAATGAAATGCCCAACTACAACATAAGGAAGAACTGGCTGGTGGTCATACTGCAGCAATGGTGATAGTGGAGCACAAATAGAATATAAGTCAACAATGCGATGCTGTTGCAAAAAAAGGCAAATATCATTCTGGGGTGTATTAACAGCAGTGTTGTATGTAAGATATGGGGTGTGTGTGTGGAGGTGTAACTGTCTTGCTCTGCTTGGCACTGAGGAGGCCTCAGCTGGAGAACTGTGTCCGGTTCTGGGCAGTGAACTTTAGGAAAGATGTGGACAAACTGGAGAGAGTCCAGAGCAGAGCAACGAAAATGCTGAAAGGTTTAGAAACCCTGACCTAAGAGGAAAAGTTAAAAACACTGGACTTGTTTTTTCATGAGAAAAGACTGAGGGGACCTGCTAACAGTCTTCCAATATGTTAAGGGCTGCTACAAAGAGGACGGGGATCAATTGTTCTCCATGGCCCCTGAAGGTAGGAGAAGCTGAAATGGGCTTGATCTGCAGCAAGGGAGATTTAGGATAGGCAGGAGGAAGAACTTTCTAACTCTAAGGATAGTTAAGCTAGAACAGGCTTCCAAGAGATGTTGCGGAATCCCCATCTTTGGAAGTTTTTAGGAACTGGTAGGACAAACATCTATCAGGGATGGTCAAGGTTTACTTGGTCCTGCCTCAGGCTAGGGGGCTCGACTTGATGACCTCTCGAGCTTCCTTTCTGTCTACATCTCTATGATGCCTAGTGGTTAGAGCAGGACGGGCTTGGAGTCAGGATGCATGAGTTCTGTTCCTAGCTCTGGAAGAGGAATAGTGGCTAGAGCTTAGAGCAGGGGTGGGCAAACTATGGCCTGTGGGCCAGATCCGGCCCGTGAGCCATTTTAAGCCGACCTGTGAGCTGCACCACGCGGCCCGGCCCTGCTTGGGCCGGGGCGCTGGGTCAGGGACCGCACCATGCGGCTCGGCCCTGCTTGGGCCAGGGCGCTGGGTCAGGGACCGCACCACGTGGCTCGGCCCTGCTTGGGTCGGGGCGCTGGGTCAGGACCGCACCACGCGGCTCGGCCCTGCTTGGGCCGGGGCACTAGGTCGGGGCCGCACCATGCGGCTCCCAGAAGCCGCAGCATGGCCCCACTCCAGCTCCTACGCGCTCCAATGGGAGCTGCAGGGATGGTGCCTGCGGACAGGGCAGTGAGCAGAGCCGCCTGGCTGCGCCTCCGCATAGGAGCCAGAGACGGGACATGCCACTGCTTCCGGGAGCCGCTTGAGGTAAGTGCTGCTAGGAGCCTGCACCCCTGAGCCTCTGCCCACGTCCTGAGCCTCTGCCCACGTCCTGAGCCTCTGCCCACGTCCTAACCCCCTGCCCCAGCCCTGATCCTCCTCCTGCACCCCAACCCGGAGCCCCCTCCCGTATTCCCAACCCCAATTTTGTGAGCATTCATGGCCTGCCATACAATTTCTATTTCCTAATGTGGCCCTCAGGCCAAAAAGTTTGCCCACCCCTGGCTTAGAGCATAGGTGGGGCTGGAAGTCAGGATGCCAGGGAGTCTGTGCCATGCATGAGGGGCTGGGTCCCCACTCCCATCCCAGAAAGGGGGACCCTGATGCCAATATGGCCCCTTGTAGCATGAGGCCAGAGACTAGGAACTCACCAGGGGATGCATCCGGCATGGGTGGAGTGCGCATGACTGTATGTCTGTGTACGTGTGGCTATCTGCGTATGTACTCCCATCCACTGTGACTCACATCCTTTCCAGTCTGGCGAGTGAGTGGCAGGCCTGAGCAGAGCCCACATTAGGCTCTGATTTCCCCCCCCACTGCCTGCCGTGAATCCTGGGATCAGGCCCCAAAGAGAATGAATCCCCCTTTGCCTGCGCCCAGGAAGGTCTGTGGGGAGGGGTGGGAAGATGGCGCTGGAGCTGCTGTCCTCACTGCATTCATAAACCCCTGATCTGTGCACCATCCCGCCAGCACTAAATTCACACTCAACAGCAAGGGACTGCCTTGAGTAAGGGTGCCTACCGTGGTGGCTATGAATAACAGTGATCTAGACTCCTCAAGATTGGCATCCCCTCTAATTCTGTGATCTACACCCTCCCAGACTGGCACACTGTCCCACATTATGATCTAGACCCCCAAGATTGGTACCGCCTTCAGTACTATGATCTAGAGTCTCAGACTGGCCCCCTTCTAGTGCTGTGTTCTGGATTCCCAGGCTGCCCTCCAGCACAGTGTTCTGGATTCCCGGACTACCCCCCACCACAGTGAATTAGAGTCCCAGATTGCCCCCAACCATAGTGATCTGGATTCCCAGACTGCTACCCAGTACAGTGATCTAGATTCCCAGACTCCCCTTCCCCCCCCCCCAGTGACCTAGATTCCTGGACTGCCCCCCACTCCCCAGTGACCTAGATTCCCGGACTGCCCCCACTCCACACAGTGATCTAGATTCCCGGACTGCCCCCCACCGCCCAGTGACCTAGATTCCCAGACTGGCCCCACTCCACACAGTTATCTAGCTCCCTCAGTGTGGCAATCTAGGCCCTGCCCCCCAGCCTGGCAGCTGTTCACTGTTCAATTATGGACTCGCCAATGTGCTAAAACATTAATAAGAAACAAAAGGCCCTGATGGAAGCCCCGGGCAGCTGGGCAGATGCTGATATTTCTAGCAGGATCCACATTCTTGGGAAGGGTGACCTCGATGCCTCCCTAGGGCAGCTGGCGTACGCTCCATGCCTCGAGGGCACGGGGAGAGCTGCTCCAAGTGTCAGCAGATGCCCTGGGACATTGGCTCCTCCAGGGGACAGGGCCCTGGCTGGTGTTCGGGTTATGAGAAACCACGTTGTTGGCTCCCACATCCCTTGGCTCGCTGCACTGCAAGAGCCACTCAGACGTATAATGCCTTACAGATGTGCACCCAGCTGTGCTGGACAATGGGAAGCTGGGCTGGGGTGCCAGGAGTGCTGCTGAGATTGTGGGGGGAAGGGAGGGACATGGACTGGTGTGTGTGTAGATGTAAAGAGTGACACTGGCCATGTGGGAATCTGAGATCATGAGAGAGACATGGGGGCCCGTGGGGATGTGAGTGGGAAGGCCGGCCACATGGGAGGCCGAGATCACGGGAGGCTTGCACTAGTGGGCATGGATGGGGAGATACTGAGATTAGAGGGGGCTTGGGCTGGTGGGGGTGGGGACACTATGGTGCAGGGATGGCACAGAGGCCCCCAACCACACCCAGCACAACTCCAGACCCTTTGACCCCGGGTCTCCCCACAGAGGCATGCTGGGATGGCACAGAGCGGGCTAGAGGCCAGTCAAGACAGCACCAGATGGCTTCTAGGAAACGCAATGAGACCAAGACTTCACCCCACAACCAGAGCAAGGGTCAGGACAACACCCCACCCCTGGCCGAGTTTTCTATAACTCTGTCAGTGCTAGGACTCTGAGGGTGCATGCTGGTGCTGATCTGCCATGCCAGGGTTATGGGTGTCAGTGCCCCCATTCTACAGATGGAGAAACTGAGGCACAGAGTGGGGCCAGCAGTCAGTGGAGGCAGGACTCCTGGGATGGAGGGGTGGGGCTGTCCCAGTCCTGGGAAGGACACTTTATACCAGCTGCCCCTTCCCTGAAGCCCATTCCTCCCATCCCACTGTGGATCCATGCCCCGCGTGTGGGCCCAGGGACTATCTCCAGGCACTGGGAGAGGTATCTGGGGAAAGGGGCATTTCTATTGGCTCTTGGGGAACAACCCCTAAGAGTGAGGGCACAGCCTGAGCAATGGTCTCTTCCAAGGGTGGAGGAGTGAAGTGCTAAGACCAGAGTCCTGGGGGGGAATTGACTGGAGGCAATGACTCTGCTCTTGGGGGGGACACTGTGTAGCGTATGGGATGACCCTGCCCTCGGGGTGGGGAGGGGATAGACTGTAGAGGATGACCCTGCCCTCAGGCGGGGGATGGCACTCTGAAAGCCCCTAGCCCTCTCCCAGGCAGGCTGTCATGCAGTGCCCACCAACTCCTTGCCCCCCATACCTGTAGGCCACATAGTGGGCAGCCATGCTGGCCAGCATAAGGAGGAGGCAGTAGCCGAAGAGCTGCCGGTTCCAGTGTTGCCTCTGCTTGGCCTGGGTGCCTGAGAAGGTCTTGGCATGGTGAGTACGGAACTGCTCCCAGTAGCGCATGTTCTCGTCAGGCCCTCGGCTACTGGGAGACAAAGAGGCACTGATGGGGGCTGCGTTGGGGGGAAGGGTCTGACCCCAGGGGACTGCTGGCCCTGGACAGGACTCCTGGGATCTCTCCCAAGGATCGAGCCGCAGGCTCAGGGCAGGGGGCCGGGAGTCAGGACTCTTGGCTTCTATCTGCTCTTTGGACCAGTCACTTATGAAATTCCCAAAGTATCAGGGCCATGCATCCCTAGCGGTGCTGATAGGGGTGCCTTGCTCTGGCGGCCTGCGAGACCCAGCACAGCTGTCCTGCTCCTCCACGCAGGGTCCAAGGGCCCAGGGTGCTCTGGGCTGCCCCAGAGAATGGCCCTGCCCCGGTACACGCAGCCCCTCTGGAACCGTCTCTTCCCAGGGCTGGGAGATGCAGGGAGGGATGTCCCAGCCTGGGGACCCCTGCGCCAGCTGGGAGCACTCGCTTCACAGTGTGTCTGCTGGGGTCACACTCACTCACTCCCCTGACACCTCCCCCCAGCAATGCCTAGGTGATGGCATGCGAGCTGCAGGGATGGCCCTACCCTGGAGAGCTGCCAGCCCTTCTGGGGGGCCCGGGGCCGCTGCAGGGGACTCAGTAGCCAATGCAGCCAACCCAGCCTTGCAGTCCACAGACCTCATTTCCCCATCTGGGGTAGGGCAGATATGTGGCTAGATGGACCCACTAGTCCGATCCAGGGTGGCAGGCAGGATACTGGGCTAGATGGGCCCCTTGGTCTGATCTGGGGGGTGGGGGTTACTGGGCTGCATGGGCTCCCTGGTCTGATGCAGGGGATGGGGGTTACCAGGCTGGATGGGCCCCCTGGTCTGATCCGGGGGGTGGGGGTTATAGGGCTAGATGGGCCCCTTGGTCTGAGCCAGCACTGGGAGGATAGTGAGCTATCATATCTCAAACCAGTCTTTGCGGGGGGCTGGTCTCCACTGTGTTATGGAGACAGCGGCCCAGGTGGAGCAAGCTACGGAGCCAGGTCATTAGCGTGAGTGGCGAGCTGGTATGGGGCGCGGGGGCGGCAAGGGCAGGATGGGCTAAGTGGCCTTTTCCTGTTTAGCACTTCCTGACAGCCTGATGCTCAACAGCTTGTCAGTGGCGGCTGCTCCCATTTCAGCCGCAGGTCCCAGCACCTCTGCGCTGGCCTGAGGTCCCTGTGCTGGCCCTTCTCAGCTCAGACCCACACAGGATTAGCAGGGGCTCAACACAGCCTGGGTCTCCTCACTGGCTCAGAGCCAGTGTGGGATCAAGGGGCGCAGACATGGTGGGGGAGCAGCTGGGTAGAGAGGGCTGGAGGTTGGTCTGATTCACGTTGGCAGGTGGGGGGATACCAGGCTCCGATCCCTTACAGCAGCATCACCTCTGTGCCCTGTGCTGTGGCCCTGGTGCCCTTACCTGGTACTAGGCCTGGGTCCCAGGTCTGTGAAGTCAAAGGGGCTGTGCTTGGGGCTGCTGCCCGTGGTGGGCCAGGCTGCGTGCCAGGCCCGCTGGCTGTCATAGAGCCTCCTGCTGCCCTCCTTGCTCAGCACCCGGTAGGCCTGGTTCAGCTGGATGAACTGGCTGTGCAGGTCGGGATTGGTGGGATCACTGTCGGGGTGCAGCTGGGGGACACAGAGACAGAGGGGAGGGTGAGGGCCTGGGCAACAGTATTGCCCTGAGGATCTGCCAGCCCAGGGGAGCCAGCAGAGAAGCTTACACAGCAAGCCAGTGCCTGGCCAGCCAGGGTGTGAAGCTACAGCACGCCCACTTGCTGTCCACTAACTGGCCATATACACAAGCCCTAGTACACCAGGGGAGCCACAATGGCAAAGAAGTGCTAGTGTAGGCCTGACTGCTCCTATCCATACTCATGCACTCCCACACCACATGCACACGCAACCCCAACATGCACCCCTCCCCCCCACATGCTCATGCACCCCCAACATGCACACTCATGCATTCGCCCGGTTTCCGCACAACACACATCCACCCCACCCCCAATCCTAGAGCCCAGGCCAGCAGGCTCAGGAGAACAAAGCTACAGAACCTGCCCCCAGCACTGCATGCCTACCCCACTCCCGTCAGAGTCGGCCCATCGCTCACGTTTATGGGGTGCAAATCCCCCTGGAATGTAAATAGGCTCCTCATTAAGCCTTGCCGCTCGCTCTTAGACCTTGCACTGCCCCCGCTTGACGCAAGTACCCTGGGGGCCATGCTGCCATGAGGTCACACAAAGGGCCTGGCTGGAGGCTTGTATACCTGCCAGCTTCTGTGTTGGTCATGGGTGACATGGGAAGCCAGCTCCCAGGGGGACTGGAGAGGGAGAGCCCATTTCACTCCATCCCTCCAGGAGCAAACTGCAGGGGGTGGTTGTTTGGTGACATGAGTTTCATTGGGTCTGTCTCAGGCCACATTTCAAACGCCACTGGCCCAGTCAGGAGAGACGGTGTGTGTGACAGTCTGGTCTAGTGCCCAGGGCACTGAAGTGGGTGTCAGGACTCCTGGAGAGTCATTAGATGAGGGGGTCCCTTCCAGAGCCAGGCATAGAACCCAGGTGCCCTGCCTCTCATGCCTACCTTTCTCCACACATTTTTTTTACTGGGCTGGGGAGGGGAAATACAATTGTTAACAGAAGAGTGTGCGCAAGCTTGTGCAGAAGGATGCATGCATGCACTTGTGCATGTAGGCATATGTGCCGTCATGTGGGTATGTGCCCGTATGCACACGAGCGACCAGGATTCTGCACCAGGTTGGCTGAGATAGCAGGGCCTGGATGCGAGTGCCCTAGAGGCTGGTCTGATTCCTCTATCTCACAGCCACAGGATGTCCCTGAACTAATCCCTGGCTCAACTAGAGCAGATCTAACACTGCTTGTGATGGAGAATCCACCATAGCCCCTGGGAAGTTGTTCCATTGGTTAATTACCTCACGGGTACAAACTGGCACCTGAGCTCTAGTCTGAATTGCTTTAGTTTCAGCTCCAGCTGAATCCAAGCATCTCTGGCCAAGGTCCTTCCTCTGCGCTCATTGCCTGGGCATGGAGATGCTCTCACTCCTGACTCATAGGCCCCAGAGGCCTCCTGGTTCAGGCTGCAATTGCCTTTAACTGGACGGAAGAAAGGGCGCCGGATACTTCCAAAGTTAACAGCCAACGATTTCCGTCCCCAGCAGATGATGACTCCTTTGTTTCTGCAGACTCCTTCATCCCCAGGTGCGCAGGGCCCTGCTCCCAGCCAGCTGGGCTTGGCGGCTCTACTCATCAGAGCAGCTGACTTCATGCTTGGGACGAAGAGGAGAAGGGGTGGAGGATCCAGACGGCTACCCACTGGCCAGGAATCTGCTTTGGGAGCTGTGATTTGGTCCTGCTCTGTACAAGCAGCCAGGCCAGGCTGGCCCCAGGAGCTTGCCAATGGCCTATGGCCACCTCTTTGGGTTAACCTTTTGCTTGCCTGCATGCAAAGATCTCAGAGCACAGGGAATCCAGTCTCCAAAACCTGCCTCAGTTGAGACACATGGACAGCGGAAGAGGCTCATCCAAAATCACATTGTAAGTTGGTGGTGGAGCAAGGACTGAACCCAGGTGTGGAGAGGCTCAGCCACCCCTGCCACTGTCTGCTACCCTCATGCTAAAGCCCAGGCCATGTGCAGCCAGGGGTCAAAACACTCCTTTTATTTTATTAGATTTATGTTTATCTATTTAATAGTTTAATAGACAGAAAAGCCCAAAGCAAACGTGTCGACCTTCTTGAAACAAAACACTTTGATGCTGCCCAATCAACATTTTTGTTTGGAAATTTTGGCTTTTTGTTACAATTTGGAACTGATTTTTTCCCAAAATTTTGGAGTTTTCCACAGAATGGAAATTGTGCTTTCCAACCAACTCTGGATTTAAGCTTCTTCGCTTTGGCTGGAAATCTACCAGCATCTCCCCCAGCGCTAGACCCTCAGCCCCAATTCTCAAAGGCCAGGGGACACCTTGGCCTTTTACCTTTAACCTGGCCTTGGACACTGTGCAAGCAGCCCTAGACACACAGAGGAGTTTACAGTGCTTTCAGGGAGACCCTGGCCCCTACCTGGCATTCCTGAGGACAGGCTGGGACCAACTGGTGACTCCGCAAACATCAGAATCCAGGCCCGCCAGCCCTTGTTGTGTTCTAAACCTAGAGCCCTCCCAGCTTAGCATAAGCAGGAGCTTCAGGGCTTAGTCAAAAGGTATCAGAGCACCTAGGCAGCAGGGTTGAGTGGTTAGGGCACTGGACTGGGAATTAGGAGACCCGAGTGCTATTCCCAGTTCCGCTACTAACCTTGGGCATGTTGCTTCCCCCCCTACCCTTTGTCTATTTAGGCTGGCAGCCCTTCAGGGCATGGACTGTATCTTGCTATGAGCTGGTGAAGTACTTGGCATAACAAGGGGCCTTGATTTCGGTTGGGGATCTGTGCAGTGCCCAGCAAGACAGGGAGCCCCGATCTTGGTCTGGGACCCGTGCAGCATCCACCACAACAGATGCCCCGATCTTAGTCTGGGGTCTGTGCAGTGCCCTGCATGAAAGGAGGCCTGATCTGGATCTGAGACCTGGCACAACAGGGAATCCCAATCTTGGTCATGGGTCTGCGCAACAACAGGCGCTGGGCAGCACTCAGTGCTGTGGGACTACTGGACCTCAAGAACTTCCCTGCTCTCCAGCCCTGGATCCCCCATGCTGCTGTCTCTCCATGATTCTGCTACGACCCAGCTGTCTCTTGCAGGCTGGTGAGAGCTGTGAGGTTATCATAGAAATATAGAGCTGGAAGATACTTCAGGAGGCCATTTAGTGCATCCCCCTGGGTTGAGGGAGGACCACCTATATCTAGACCATCCCTGGGCGGGGTCTGTCTAACCTGTTCTTAAAAACCTCCAAGGAAGGGGGTTTCACAACCTCCCTAGGTAAAATGTTCCAGAGTTTCACTAGCATTAGAGTTAGAAAGTTTTCCCTAATGTCAAACCGAAATCTCCCTTGTTGCAAACTATGATTCTTTCTTGTCCTGCCCTTGGTGGACATGGAGAATAATTAATCCCCGTCCTCTTTATAACAACCTTGTACACATCTGAAGACTGTTATCATGTACTTCCTCAGCCTTCTCTTTTTCAGACTAGACATGCCCAATTCTTTCAACCTTTACTCACAGGTCACATTTTCTAAACCTCTGATCACTTTTGTTGCTCTCCTTTGGACTCTCTTCAATTTGTCCACACTTTTCTTAAACTGTGGTACCCAGAACTGGACACAATACTCCAGCTGAGGCCTCACTAGTGCCGAGTGGAGTGGAACAATTACCTCCCATGTCTTACATACAACACTCCTGTTAACACACTCCTTCCACAAACACAGACCACTCTGAGACCTTTTTGCTTGTAAATTGTGTAGTTTATAAGAGTGTTTTAATCCCTCCTCCAATACACAGCAGTGTCTCCACAAATTTACACATTGTATCTCAACTTTCTGACCCCTTCTCCAAAAAGGGGGGGTGGTGAGGAGTCTCTTCACAGAAGGAGAGGTTACTCACCTTGTGAAGTAACTGGAGTTCTTCGAAATGTGTGCACCCTTGTGCCTTTAATCTGAGATTTTTGGTAGTAATGCCTGTTTGGCCCGCACATGTGCCCTGTGCTTTCTCATGCCCACTCCAAGGCTATATAGGACTGTGTGGACGATCCACCCTCAGTTCCTTCTCTACCACAAAGTCCCCAGAGGACACTCCAAAGTGGAGGGAAGGAGGGCAGACAGTGGCCCACCCATGGGGGACACATCTCAAAGAACTCCAGTTACTGGAGGAGAGTAACCTCTTCTTCTTCGAATAGTGTCTCTATGGGTGCTCCACTTCAGCTGACTACTGAGCAGCACCCCCAGCTAGAGATGGTCTTCGGAGCTGACACCAAGACTGAAGACAACACAGCATTTCCAATGGCAGCATCTGATCTAAAAGACTGGACCACTGAATAATGCTTGGAGAAGGTATGTATGGAAGAGCAAATGGCAGCCTTACAAATGGTCCAGAATATGGACATTCTTGAGTAATGTCATAGAAGCAGGTAGAGATCTTGTGGAATGGGCCAACATCCTAGAAGGAGGCTGCATATCTGAAGATTTATAGCACAATATGATACAGTCAGAGATCCATCTGGAGAGTCTCTGGATGGAAATGGCCAAACCTAAGGTAAGTGGCCAAAATAAGGATGGAACTGATTATGTACCAATTCCAGAACTTTACTGCTTGGGCACAAAGGGAAGGGGATGTGACTCCTCCCTGTTGGCTGAGATAGAACATGCAAACTATGTTGTCTGTGAGAATTTTTATAGACTTCTTCCTGGTTAGAGGCAGGAAGTGGATACAGACAGTCCTGACTGCCCTCAGTTTGAGGAGGTTGATGTGTGGTCATGTCTCTTAGGCAGATCAATGTTCTATCTACCAGGTGACCTTTGTTAATAATAGCCTGAAACTGCTCATGCTGGTCAGCCGGCAGATGCTCGAGAAAGGTGGTAAATTTGGCATAATTTGAGTGATTGTATTTAGCCATGAGAGCTTGATAGTTTGGGATCCTAAACTGAAGAGTGGAGGATGAGTAGGTCTTTTTGCTGAATAGATCAAGGCATTTTTGGTCCTTATCATATGATGTGGCTTTCACATGATGTTGTCTGCCATGTTTGTTCACTGCCTCCACAACCAGGGAGTTTGGTGTTGGATGGGTGAAGAGAATCTTTAGCCAGTGTGTAATATTTCTTATAGGCCCATTTACTCATTGGCAGAATTGTTGCAGGGCTCTGCCAGATGGATTTTGGAGAATCCAACAGGGCCTCATTAATGGGCAGGGCAACCTGAGTAGTTGTGATGCCCTGACCATTTCCAAAGGAATCTGAAGGGAATCTGCAGTATGCTTCATTAACTCTTGGAAGTGTCAGACATCATCAGCCACAGTCAGTGGAGGAGGCATAACCACTTCATCTGGGGAAGATGAAGAAATATTTGTTTGGGGAGCAACTTCTGTATCTGACCAGGCCTCCTCCTCCTCAAAGGATTATTTTGTCTGAGGTAACAGCAGAACAGTTGGAGTAGGGGAGTGTCTCCCCCTGTATTCCCCACGAGAGAGACTAGGGTCATGGGAAAACTGCTGACGATATACAGCCAAGGATCCCAGTACAGCCACTGGGGAGGTTCAAAAGGCATTGGGGGTGGCATTCACTGGTGCTCAAAAGGCATTGGGGGTGGCATTCACTGGTGCTCAAACCAGACCAGGAGAACACGGGACAGTCTTTGGTGCAACTCCCCCATCTTGTCAAAAGTGTCAGGATGGAAATCCCTTGTCTGAAGTGTTGGGGAACCCCGGATTGAAATACTTGAATTGGAGGGAAATTCCCCTTCAACGGGAGGAGCCCCAGCACTCTCTGAAGGTGTTGGACAGTCAAGGGGTACCAGAGAAAGGTCCCACCTCAGTGACTGTGCTTGTCTTGGTACTGATAATCTCTCAGTACTGAGTAACAAGAGAGACTCCGACTTCTCTGAAACAAGTAGGTCCCTAGAGAATCTGAATTCCTGCAGTACAGGGTGTGTTTGAAGAGCAGGGCCCTGTTCCATTGTCAGTGTTGAGGGCATATGGTGCTCTGGTAAGAATACTCTGATCGAAGTAGATGGTACTGATGAGGATGCCTTGTGGGGGCACCAAGACCATATGTGAGACATAGCATCTTCCCAGTACTGACACTGAGTTAGCAGCTAGCTTAGATGTTGACAGTACTGGAGGAATTGTGGGTACCTTCTCTTAGAAAGGGAATGCTTCAATGATGCAGCGTCCTTCTTCTGCGGCACCAAAGGTTTCAGTACCTGGGCATGCTTGCTACCCTTTTTCTCTGCTGAGCCTAGAGCTCCGGCCACAGGATTGGTACCAAAAGTGTCTGGAGCCTCAGTCATATCCAGGGTGGAACTAGAAGTCTCTGTAGTGGTCTTGTCCTGCAGGGGTCAAGGTCTTTTTGAGGTGCATTCTTTCTGTGAAGAATGACTCCGTTTTCTGTGGGTCTTCTCCGTGGATTTTCCGCGCATAGACCCAGGTGAACATGCCAAAGTTGACAGGGAACTGTGTTTGCTCAGTGACCTATGTTCTAGGGAGTCACCCGACCTGGATCTGAGGCTGGTTGGAGGGAACACTCCTCATTAAGAGTCTCAGTTTTAGCTCCCGATTTTTAATGACCCTGCCCTTAAAAGTGGCGCACATGGGAACGCTTTTGCGGGATGTGATGCCCTCCCAAGCAGCGGATACAATGGGAATACCTGTCACTGACCAGGAAGGCCTCCTGGCAAGAGACGCACCACTTGAAGCCCAGAGAGCCTGGCATAACTCAGGGCCACAGTATGTAGCAGGGGAAAGTCTCCTTCTCCAAAGGGGAAGAGGATCAAGAGAAAGTCTCTCTAAATCCTTCAATAAAAAGTAAATAAATTAACTAAAGGAAAAAACCCAATGAACTGAAGAAATGTAATGAGGCTAAGCGACTGATCCATCTCAGATGGTTGAGAAGGAATTGAGGGTGGTTCATCCACAGAGCCCTATACAGCCTCCAAGCAGGGCATGAGGGAACATAGGATGCACACGGAGCCGAGCTACCAAAAATCTCCGACTAAAGGACAAGGGGGTGAGTGCCCCTGAAGCAGAGCACGCAAAAGGACACTATTCAAAGAAGACTTTCATTGGCAGGCTCCTCTAGCCTTCTGTTTCTCTCCTTCTCTTCCCCCGAGCACTCCTCCCAGTGCCCTCTTCTACAGTTTCCCGGGGAATGGGTAAATCGGCATATTTACTCAGCAGTCCCAGTCTGGCCTGGTAGTCAGGTACACCTCAGTCCAATTAGGCCTTCTCCAGGTGAATCTAATTAGTACTAACAGTGACCAGAGTGCAGGCTCAAGTGCCAGCCCTCAGCACTCTGTCACAACACCCCAGAATGATATTTGACTTTTTCTGCAACAGCATCAAATTGTTGACTCATATTCAATTTGTGATCCGCTCTAGCTCCCAGATCCTTTGCCACATTACTGCAGCCTGGCCGATTATTCTCCATTTTGTGTTTTGGCATTGATTTTTCCTTCCTAAGGAAGAGCTCTGAATGTGTCTTTACTGCATTCATTTCATCTCTCCACCCTTTCCCAGCAGATCCATACTAGAAATGACTCTGTTACTCTCCATACCTCTCAGGAGAGGTCTTCCAAAGCCGTTGCTCTGTTGACTCAAGAAAGAGGTGTTAATTTTTCCCTCCCAGCTGTCTTCCATCCCCAGCCCCCGCCCAAGTCAGCTGCCTAAGCTTTTGCAGAGTGCTGTGATGCTAATCCAGCAATGGGGCGGGAAGATGGGATGGACAGGGCTAGCCAAAGCCCCAGTGGAGGCTTTATCACCGAGCATGGATCAGCAATCATCTTTGTTCCAGACGACACATCTCAGGCCTGGCCAAACTTCACTGATATCACTCCTCTTGGCCACGGAGCTAAGCAATAGGAAAGCCTCCCAGGCACAGGATGGAGAAATCCAGAGCAGTGAGGCTGTGTCCCAGGCATCCCAACATGCTCCCGCTTCCAGCTCTTTAGCCAAATCAGCTATCGAGCTGCTCAGGAATTATTCTGTGGAAAACACCAGTTCGCCAAACCAAACCGTTTTACGGGAATGCATCGGTTTTGAGGAAGCTTTAGTCGGGAAGATTTCCCAGGCTCAGAATGGGATTTTTCGTCTTAGAGAGAGACATGCGCCAGCAGGGCCCATTTACCTGGGCAAGATCACCTCTGCATGCCATTCCCTTGCCGCACTCCAGGATAGCATTCAGCTGGGATGTGGGAGACAGAGGTTCAATCCCTGCTTCGAATCAGACAGAGCAAGGATTTGAACCTGGATCTCCCACATCTCAGCCGAAAGCCTATGCCGGGGTGACTTGTTCTCAAACCAGAGAAGGGTCTTGGTTTAGTTCCATATTGGAATGGAAACAAATGTTAAAACATTGACTTTTTTATGATGCAGAATCTTCGCTTTCCAGACAGCCTCAGTCAATTTCCTTTTGAACTGCTGTCCCCGGGGAGACTCACTGCTCGGTGTGGAGTGGGGTTCTGATAACACTTCCCACCTGGCTCGTCACCCCAACAGCACCAAGGAGTGCGATGCTCATGCCATCTCCCTATTTAAAAGGGGGGGAGCTCGATTCTGCAGCCCAGACATCACTGATATCCCCCCATCTGATGGGTACTTAAAGAACAGGGAAGAGCAGCTCTGAGTCCCTGATGGAAAAAGCCTTGTGAGTGAAGCCAAGAGGGTCCCATAGAACCTGATGGGATTCAACGAAGAAGCAGACCTTTTCTATAGGGGGTCGGGAACCACGGACTGGGGTTGAATAGGAAAAGAGAGAACACCTGTAGATAGAAGCTCTCATCCCCTCTTCAGTTCTATAGGGCTCTCCCCTAAAGGTAAACCCCTCCATGTGGGGCTAAACTGGAATACTTATCACAGGGGCATGGGAGGTAAGAGACAGACACCCCAGCAGCAGCAGGGCCCATCCCCCTGGGCAGGATTGTCCTCTACATGCCATTCCCCTGCCCAGCACAGAAAGAGACACCCAAGCAGGACCCAGTGCAGTATGCTCCCCTATGTGCCATTCCCCTGCCCAAGCAGTGGGGCAGAACTGGTGAGCTTCAGCCTGCTCCCACAGACAGGGGGGAGGGTTTGGCCTGCAGAGTCATGGGCCCAGTTGACCCTGTCCCAAAATGCCCTTCTACAAAGAGCTGCAGGGAGTGGTCCAGGCTGCAGACAGCAGGGGCTGCAGGGACCCTTCTCTGCAGACTCCTATCCCCAGCAGCTGGGGCACAGATGTCGGGCTCTGGTCCCTGCTGACTCACTGGGCTCCTGCTCTCTGCTTTGGCTCTGGAGTTTGGAGCCAGCCCAGCCCCAGCACGGGTGAGTAATGGGAAGCCATAGGCAGGGCTGCGATCCAGAGGAGTGGGTGGGTTGGGGCTCAGCTTGGCTGCCCAGCTCTCCACTTGTGTGACAAGAGCCAGCCTTGGGAAAGGGGGTGGGGCATGAGGCAAGCCTCCTCCCTGCTGGGTAATGGCATCTGGGACTAGAGAGAGGCTGTCTCGGCTGCTCCATAGGGCTGGCCAGATGGCAGAGGAGGATCCTGGCTGATTTGGACCCCCGCACTTCAGGCTGGGAGACTCAACTGAATGGGACCCAGCAGCGGCAGAGTTTGCAGCCAGACTCCATTATGTGTATCCCACTGTGCTAGGTGCTGCACAGACCTCAGCTGAAATTGGAGCCCCGTCATGCTGGATGCTGCACAGACCCCAACCAAGGCCAGAGCCCCCCATTGTGCCAGATGCTGCACAGACCCTGACTGGCACTGGGGCTCTCATTATATTGGGTGCTACACAGACCCCAACTGAGACTGGGGCCCCCAGTGGATCAGATGCTGCCCAGACTCTGACCCAGATCAGGACCTTCACTGTGCTCAGTGCTGCACAGACCCCCCCATCGTCCTAGGCACTGCACAGCCCTGGATGGGGATATGGCTCATTGTGCTGGGTGTCGCACAGACTACAACCGAGATTGGGGCCCCCCCCCCGACTCATAAATTGCAGAACGGGTCTGAAATCAAGAAGATGAAATTCAATAAAGATGAGTGCAAAGTACTTCACTTGGGAAGGAAAAATCAAATGCCCAAATACAAATGGGGGAATAACTGGCTGGGCAGTAGTACTGCAGCAAAGGATCGGAGGGGTCTAGTGGATCACAAATTGAATCTGAATTGACAACGTGACGCTGCTGAGAAAAAGGCAAATTTCATTTTGGGATGTATCAACAGGCATGTCATAGGTAAGACATGGGAGATAACTGCCCTGCTTTACTCACCACTGGGGAGGCCTCAGCTGGAGTACCGTGTCCAGTTTTCGGCACTGCACTTTAAGAAAGATGTGAATAAACTGGAGAATGTCCGGAGGAGAGTATAGGTTTAGAAAACCTATAAAGAAAGATTGGAAGTACTGGGCCTGTTTAGTCTAGGGAAGAGAAGGTTGAGGGCGGACATGATAACAGTCTTCAAATACTGAGGGGAGGACACAAAAGAATCAGCTTAACTTGCAGCAAGGCAGCTATTAGGAGAGACTTTCTCTAGCGAAGCAGTGGAACAGGTCAGCTAGGAAAGTTGTGTCCCTGGAGGATTTTTAGAACAGGCTGGACGTGGATGGTCTCGGTTTACTTGGTCCTGCCCCAGCACAAGGAGATGGACTAGGTGACCTCTTGAGGTCCCTTGCAGCCCTGCATTTCTATGATTCTAGGATTGCACAGCAGCCAGCTCAGGTTCTGACCTCGTGAGCCTATCCCATTGGCTGGCATGTGTCACGCCTGCTACTGATATTCTAGCCGGCTTCTTAATGGTCCAGAAGGGAAGCTTTGCTAAGCAGTAGCTGCAGTAGGAAGAGCAACACAAATAAAGCAGGGGCTGCTGGCTTGCCTTCCAGAAATACCGAAGCTGGAACAACCTTCAAATGCTATGACTTCACAGGGGCCCATCTGATCCTCTACGTTCCACAACAGAACCAGCTTGCTATAAGGGGTTAACAGCACAGGAGCCAGGACACCTGTCTTCTAGTGCCAGCTCTGGGCAGAGGAGTGGAGTCTAGTGGTTAGAGCAGGGAGTCAGGACTCCTGGACCTGGGTTCTACTCCTGGTTCTGGGAGGGGAGTGGGGTCTAGTGATTAGAGCAGGATGGCTTGGAATCAGAGCCCCTGGCTTCAATCCTTGGCTCTGCCAATGACTCCCTGTATGACAGTCCCCTTTTCTGTGCTTCATTTCCCCTCGCCTGTAAATGACTTTGGAACAGAGGCTGTCTCACTACGTGACTGCGCAGTGCCCAGCATCACAGGGAACTGATCTCCGTCTGACCCTGTAGACGCTACTGTAATATGAATAACAATAAAGTAGACAGTTACGGAATAGCCTGTCCAGAGGCTTCTCCCTGAACCCCGCTATATGCGTGAGGGCAATCAGGAATAAGGAACAAACTGGTGGAAATGGGAATCAGATCCCACATAGAAAGCGAATACACTCTTTGCCAAGCCTGAATTACTGCTCCTTTTCTGTTCCTAATGCAGCTGGAATTAATACGAGCATTTTTTTTGCTTAAAGAAAAAAATAACAGCATCAATTTCCAGTCCCTTATCACCCTGGAACATCTTTGTCTGAGCCCTTGAGTGATGCCAGCATCGCTCTGGAGAGCGGGTTTGTAAGTGAGCCGCAGACGCTCTGCAGGCACAAAAATATTATCGTGGACAGGGTGTTTTGTACAATTTCATTGGTGATTCAAAGGCTTGTTTTATTGTTTAAAAGCTAAGGGCTTGATCCTGCTTCAGCTGAAATCAGTGACAACACAGTCCCTTTATTGTAGGTTTTGTGGTAGTGCCTAAAGGTAGTGTCTAAAGATCAGGGCCCTGTTGTGCCAGGCGCTAGACCTGGTCAAGATCAGGGGCCCCATGGACGCTGCACAGTCCTCGACTGAGACCGGGGCCCCCACTGTGCCCTGGGAGATGTGGTCCAGCTGGGGAATCCTGCCTGTAGAGAAGAATGGAAGCATGAGTCTACACACCCCCTCTGACCCAGCTGGGTGGTGCGTCTTGGGAGTCACAGAACTGTGGGTGAAGAAGCCTGCACAGAATGCAGCCCCTTCATCCAGGATGGATCTTCCTTCGGCCCCGGAACTGCCAGCAGAAGGGCATTGTCTAGGACGCTGTCCTACAGAATCTCTCTCGCAGCTCACTCTTGCTGCTGCAGTGGCTTCCATTTGCAATGCTTGTAAGTTGCATGCACACTCGGCCGCTGGCCACAGCAAGGGTGCCGGTGGCTGGAGGCCAAGCCTGTAGCTTCGGCTGAGCTGGTGGCGATCACTGCTGCAGTAGCTGCCACTTGTGGCTAGCTCGTTCCCACCATACAGGTCTTGCCTCTGGTTGTTCCTGCTCCTACAGTTGGGTATTATGGGAGCCATTAGTGCAAGCATGGATGGAGCTCCAGGGTACATTGGTGCATCCATTGCGCAGGTGTGATAGGCCAACAGCCATGTCACGCCCACCAGGTCCCTCCCATGGTCAGTTTGCCATCAATTGCTTTCTTTGGGAGTCACAGGTGCTCTCAGCACCTTGCAGAATCAGTCCCTGAGCATGGGTGCACCCCCTGAAAGAGCAGGGCTTTGCCTCAGTGCATTGCTACTGTACTCTACCCCAGAGCAGACTGCAGCCCAGCAGACCATGCCATGCACCATGTGCTCCTAGGGATGACTGTGATGGGAGTGCATCTGTCCTGGGACTCTGCTCAACCTCCTTTGGGGGTTTCTGTGAGTGGGACATGCCCCACATCTTGCCTTTCCACTCAGGATGTGGGAGCAGTCTCTTTGGCAGCATCTCCATGCCCAAGTGTTACCGATTGTTGTGCTGGGTGAGAGCCTGGCATAGAAAGGCATGAAACTCCACCTTCCCCAGCTCTTCATGTCATCAATTTCCTAAGAGAACAAACTCCCCAGCATAAGTCAGAGAGCTGATGTTTGCACTTCTGAGAGCTGAGGATAGAACCCAGGAGTCTTGGCTCCCAGCCCCCACCACTGTAACCATTACACATTACTCCCCTCCCAGAGTCAGAGACACGACCCTGGAGTCCTGACTCCCAGGCCTGCTGCAGTCACCACCAGACCCCACTCCCCTCCTAGAGAGCTGGGAACAGAACCCAGGCATCTCCAGCATTTTGCTTTCTCCCCACTGGGATACCTAGGCGACAGAGGGGACGGATCTGCACTGCTGGCTAATTGCCACATCTCAGGGCACTCCAATCACACCCCGATCCCAGCTGATGCACGTGGCCCCACCTCATTAGAGCATGGAGGAGGAAAGACTTGGCAGACGCTAAGGAGTTAAGACGCCCCTGTGCCCTGACAAGCCTATAAATCCTCATTAAGGGGTTTTTTGCTAGCTAAACGATTTGACGCAAGAAGTGGGGCCTTGAGGTTGTTGTTTCAAAGCAACAGGTCAGAGCCGACAGATGGACCTTCCCATCTCATTAACTGTCCCAGGGAGGGAGGGAGCGGGTGGCTCCCTCTTGATGGACCAGATTCGGAGCCCACTAGCACCCGGCCCCATCACTATGTCCGGGCTGAGCTCCCCAGATCCAGATGGGACTGGAACGCTCCTTCACTTCTTTGGTGTTTGGAGCCTTTCCCTCTCTTGTCCCCCCTCCAAACTCCCTCAGCCGGTGCTGCACAATCATTCCACGTGCTGTACCCCCAGGAGGGCAATTCACCACAGCCATGAGAACATTTCACAATGCAGCCCTGGGGAATGGACTTGGAGGGGATCCTGTACACCACACACACACTGCATACGTGCCACACACAGAACATGCACACGCACTAGACACCTGCACTGCATGCACATCCGTACTGCATGCGCACTCACACTGCATGCTGAGCATGTGCACTCACAGCATTCACACACACACACACCCCTCATCTGTCCTAGCTTGCACTTTTGCACCAGTGCAAACCTCTCATGGACCAAGCAACTCTCCCCAGCATGAGTTGTCCCAATGCCAGCCATATTTTACAGCAGTGCAGCATGTTTCATGTTTGCCTGATTTGCCAGCACCTTGCACAGCCATTTGCACAGCTGCGAGCGTGACCCACACCCCAGTCAGAACGGAAGCACTTTGCACAGTGTGAGTGGATGCACAAGTGCAGCCAGGCTCCTGGTGAAAGTGTGCTGCAGTGGTAACAAAGTGACTGGCACCGGGGCTGCATGCCCTTGTGCCACAGAAACAGGCAGACAGAGCTTACCTGGGCTCTCTGAGGCTGCTCTATGTTTATACCCCTGGCTAATGGGCAGCTCCAGGCTGGCCAAGCCTGTAATCCATCCCAGCATGCCAACACAGTGCTGGGCTTGGCAGTAGCACCCTCTGCTGGCTGTCAAGGAGACTTGGATGGCAGAGGGGAGCAGGGTGGCTGGGCCCACAGGCCCGACCTGGGTCAAGGTGCAGCTACAGAGTTCAATGGTGATCTCGTCTCTAACAGAAGGACTCCCAGCATGCAATGCTCTGAATGACAGTCAGGTGCCTGGCACCTTGCTTGTCCATGCCAGCGGGCGGCCCTGCTAGCAGCTGGGCCAGGGCAGTGGGTGTTCTTGAATGCCTGCAGCTGAACCTTCCCCTGCTTTGCTGGTGCCAGTCCCTCTCCTCCCCTTTGCTTCCAGCTGTTCCCCTTTTGCCTGCATCTGAGCCGCTGCAGACCGGTCCCTGGCGCGTTCTACTGCTGATCAGTTTCCCCCACCCAGGGGCCTCCCCAGACTGTGGCAGAGAAACAGCTGTCAGGGAGCTCTCACTCCATTCAAGGGGTCTCAGTGCATGGGTAGAGGGAGATCACTAATCCACAGATAGAGAAACTGAAGCGTGGAGTGGCCAAGGGGCTTCCCCAAGTCACACAGGGAGTCAGTGACAGAGCTGGGACTAGAACCCAGGAGTCCTGAGGCAGTTTAATAGGAATAAGCAGCAAATAAACAGGCCTTTCTATATCACTCTCTAACCTGGGCTCCAGCTGAGGTTTCAGAGCACAGGGCTAAGGCCTTGGGGCATGGCAAGCCATCATGGCTCCCACCTCTGCAGCAGCCCAGCTGGGGCACAGCTCCAGTGCCTTCTCGGGTTAGCATCAGAGGTGGGGCTCTGTAGTCATTGGGAAGGGACACTCTGTCCCAGGAAAGCCCCCCTTTGCTGCTTTGGAACATGCCTCCCACAGTCTGGGTTCTGGGAAGGCTGCCCCCTACAGCCCATATGCCAAGGTGCAGTGGGCACCCTGCAGTCTGGGCACTGTGCAGGCTGCCCCTGACACAAGGTCCAGGGCTGACCCACTTCCTTGTTATTACATCCAAGGTTGCAAAAGTACCACTTCCTAAGCAGCAGGTTAAACTCCTCCCTGCTTCCCCTTCATGGGTCAGAGCAAGCTAGCAGCCGCAGCACAACCTGGTGGATAGGGTGCTAACTGGGACTTGCAAGTCCTGGGTTCCTTTCCCTGCTCCAGCCTCCATGTGGAGTGAGCTGCTGTGGGTGTGTCTTCACTGCAGAGTGTGCCTGGCTCTGGGCACCCAGGTTAGCCACACTCTCCTGCAAGTAGCCACGCCCATGGAACTAGCCCACGCTGGTGTTGCAGTAGCCCGGGTTAGGCGCTGGGATTTCTCGAGGTGGATTTCCAGTGGTGTGGCACCTACAATTGGACCCAAGCTTTTCAGGTTGGCACCTAAACAAGGCCCAGGGGACCTCAGCCCCTCACAGTGCTCCTTGGACAATCTGGCCTCCGTGGCAGGTGCTCTGCCCTTCTGAAAAGCCATGCCTCAGTTTTCCCACCTGTAAAATAAGGATGGTATTTCCCTGCCTCCCAGGCAGCTGATTACTGACAATGAGGTGCTTGGCTACTGCCCCATAGACGTGTGGGCACAATGGGGACAGATACTCAGACCCAAGGGGCTCTGCAGGACATTAGCAGGTGCTGCTCCCCTCCTGGCTCAGGGAGATTTCCTGTGTTAGGTAACCTCTAAGGAGCGGGATTACAGACCTCGTGTTCACTATGGCTCGCCACAGACTTAACGCTCACTCGCTATGTTGTAGCAGGAGAGTCAATGTTAAAGCCACCAGGCCAAACACCACACCCTTGCCTTGCCACTGGGGTATCAGCCGATCATTCTAAGTAGTGCAGGGCCTGTTTGGTATAGCGTGACCAGATAGTAAGTACTGTATGAAAAATCAGGATGGTGGTAGGGGGTAATAGACATCTATACAAGACGAAGCCCGAATATCGAGACTGTCCCTTTAAAATTGGGAAATCTGATCACCCTAGTTTGGAAGCAGGATGGGAGACCGGGGTTTAATGCATGGAAAGTTTGGGGTAAGAGCTCTCTCCCTTTGCAGTCAGTGCTGGCCCCAATGCCGCAGTGCAACTTTAGGCGGCACTGTTCTGCAGAGAGTGGGGTGTGAGTATGCACAAGGGTGTCCATGTGAGTGTGAGTGCACAAGAGTGCCTGTGCAAGATGCCCATGGGAGCATATGAGGGTGAGTAGGTAAGTGTGTGCAAGGGTGTGAGCTGCCCATGTGAGAGTGCATGAGGGTGAGTGTGTGTGCGTGAGTCCACGAGCTCGCGCAGGTCGCCTGCCTGGCGCCCAGCTGGGGTCAGGGAGAGGCGGCTAATAGAGCAGAGGAATGTGCCCCCAATAACTAACACGATGTTAACCATCTCCTCAGGCCAAGCCGGTCAAGCCAAACAGGGAGTGGGAAAGAGCTCAGTTAAAGATTGATCAAAGGCCGGCTGTCTCCAAAGACATTTCAACATCGCTGTGTTCGCTCTTGCCAGTTTATGACACACGCCCCTCCCCGGCGTTAGAGCAACAAGCAAACGGAGCCCTGCTTGGCTGGAGGGAGAACACTCCAGGCACGCGGCCCTGCTGGCCAGCCAAACTCTCAGCAATTGCAAACAATAGCTCAGGCCTGGAGTTGGAGGCCAGAGACGGGGTTGGCGGGAGCTGGCCAGACGGTAACTCTTCCCTGAGGTGGGGCCTGGATAGCACAAGGCACGGGGCTGTTCCTAGAAGGGATTCTGAGAGAGAGGACATGGGGTTAGTATTGTCACTCATAGGACATGACTTTGCTATCGACACTGATTTTAGGTGGAAGGCACCCAGATGTGATGGTGATGGGAAGCAGGAGAAAACCCTAAAATAGATTACAGTAATGCCCAGAGATTGCATCCGGGACTGGGGTCCCCATCAGCTAATGCATGTGCCAAGGCAATCTGCTCTGAATGCCTCCCCCAACCCCTAGCATTCCTGTCTTTTACCCCACTCCCCCACCCCCCATGCACACACACACACAGCATTCCTTCCCGGCAAACTGTGTTCTTAGGAAGGGGAGGCACACTTTTTTGGGACCAATCATTTCACAACTTGGACCATGGAAGGCAGCTGCCATGAAAAGATTCCCTGGCTCAGCTGTGCAGGGGGCTGGGCAGAGAGGCAGCTTAGGTTTCCCACCGGGAGTGAAAGAGTCAATGGTCTCCTCGATCAGGAGTGGTTGAGCGAAGAGCAGCCCTGCCTCACCGGCACCACCCAGACAGTGGGGTCTGTCACATAGGCCCATGCAACACCAGATGCTAGCGGAACAGGGATTAAAGAACTGAAACACAGGAGGGATGGGAAAAGCCTTGTGGGTAAGACACCGAGCTGCGAGTCAAGAGATCAGGGTTTAATTTCTGGCTCTGCCACAGACTCCCCGTGATCCTGGGCAAGTCATGTCACCTCTGTGCCTTACTTTCCCTGCTTGTAAAATAAGGAGACTAATTCTTTGTGTATTTAGACTATGAACTCTCTGGAGCAGGGAATCTCTCTCACTAGGTATCTGGGCAGGCCCAGCACAAATTGGGCCCCCATCTCAGCGGGGGTCTGGCACAAAAGTGGGCCCAATCTCAGTCAGAGCCTCTAAACACAGGGGGAGGGATAGCTCAGTGGTTTGAGCATTGGCCTGATAAACCCAGGGTTGTGAGTTCCCCCCTTTAGGGGGCCACTTAGGGATCTGGGGCAAAATCAGTACTTGGTCCTGCTAGTGAAGGCAGGGGGCTGGACTTGATGACCTTTCAAGGTCCCTTCCAGTTCTAGGAGATGGGATATCTCCATTAATTTAATTTAAAAAAACACAGCTGTCATAGAAATAATAATGAGACAGTCCCTGCTGGATGTGCCCAAAACATGCCCAGCACAGATGAGCCGTTTCCATATTGGAAAGTGGCCACCGAAAAATTCCCCCAATGTTTATTTCACTTGAAAATGGCCAGAAATAGAGGACATGCTCGACATTCTAAACTGCACGTTTCTCTGCAAACCAACAGCTGCTGGAGGGGATATCGCTGCTAGGCGCAGGTGGGGTGGAATCATGTGGTAGGAGGGAATAAGGACCTTTGGGAACAGCCCCCCTATGGGGCGGGGGGAGGGGCTCTCCAACAGCATTTGCGTGAGATCCTCAGCTAGAGCTCTAGAGACTGACCCCAGCTGAGAAGCAGCCCCCACGTTTCCAGGCCAGTCCCCAAGTGTTTTGCCCTCTGCTCCCAGGAAGTTCCTCATGTAGTGAGGGAGTTGAGCCCTGAAACCATGTCCCTAGCTCATGTGCCTCCTACAGACCACAAGGCTGCTGCTCCTGGCCCTGCCCAGAAGCTGGGAGCTTTTTCCAACTGATTGCTGGCGGGAGAGTTATATGCTGCTTGGAAGCAGTTTGTTAAAGGCTGGGCCCCAGGGTCGAGCTCTTGCTTCCTGCACACGCGAAGGGGACAGAAACAGCTGCACGCAGATGGTCAGGGATGTTTCAGTGTGCATGCTCCTTTGACGTGGGTGACTGAGGATATAACTCCTTGCTCCACAGGGATACTTGGCTTAACGCGTTGATTGTTATGATTACAGTAGTAGAAACCAGGTTGATATCAGGGCCCCATCACTCCAGGTGCTGCATAGACCCTCACCAAAATCGGAACCACCATTGTGCCAGGCACTGCACAGATCCTGACTGAGATCAGGGCCCCCATTGTCAGGGCCAGCTCTGGCTTTTTTGCCGCCCCAGGCAAAAAAGCCTCCCGCCGCCGTCCCTCCCCCACGGGGAGCACGGCAGGGGAGGGTGCCGAGCCTGGCCGCGGGCCCACTCTCCCTGACCGGCCGGAGCACCGGGCGAGGGCGGTGAGCCCGGCGCGGCTCTGCTGGCGGCCGGAGCGCTGGGAGGAGGGCGGAGAGCCCAGCCAGGGCTCCGCTCTCCCCGGCGGCCAGAGTGCCAGGGGGAGGGCGGTGAGCCCAGTCGTGGCCCCGCTCTCGGGCCGGAGCGCCGCGCCGCCCCCCTCGAGGTGCCGCCCCAAGCACTTGCTTGGTGGGCTGGTGCCTGGAGCCAGCCCTGCCCATTGAGCCAGGCACTGCACAGACCCCCACTGAGATCAGGGCCCCCATTGTGCCAGGCGCTGCACAGACCCCAGCTGAGATCAGGGCCCCCATTGTGCCAGGCGCTCTGCAGACCCCCAGTGAGATCAGGGCCCCCATTGTGCCAGGTGCTGCACAGATCCCCAGTGAGATCAGGGCCCCCATTGTGCCAGGCGTTGCACAGACCCCCACTGAGATCAGGGCCCTCATTGTGCCAGGCGCTGCACAGACCCCAACTGAGATCAGGGCCCCCATTGTGCCAGGCACTCCGCAGACCCCCACTGAGATCAGGGCCTCCATTGTGCCAGGCGCTGCACAGACCCCAACTGAGATCAGGGCCCCCATTGTGCCAGGCGCTGCGCAGACACACAGTGACAGGCAGTCCCTGTTCCAAAGAGCTCTCAATCAAAACAGACAAAGGAAGGATCATTATCCCCTCTTTACACATAGAGAAACTGATTCCCAGGGAGATGAAGTGACTTACCCAAGGTCGCTCAGGGAGTCTGTGGAAGAGCTGGGAACTGAATCCTGATGTTCTAAGCCCCCCTCCACTGCCTCACCCACAAGCCCACATCTCTCCTGTTTTGCGCAGAGAGATTTCCCAGGGTGCATTTCAACCAGACATTTAAAATTTCATCCCAGTGTCCCAGCCCATGCCCACTTCCCTGCTGTCATCCTGCTCCTAGTAACTTTAAATGCAGAGCATATCTCAGAGACCTCCCAGCCTGGAAGTCCCATCAAGACTGCACTGAGAGAGACGTGAGTGATTGGAGCAGGGACAGACTCCCGGGAGTCTCTTTCTCCCAGTTGCAGACTAGCTTCCACTGATGCTGCAGCCAGCCCACATGCAGGCATCACTGCGTGATGCTCTTCGAGATCTCCCTTCACCAGCAGATCTTTACACACACCGGGCTGGGCGGCCCAAATGCACCTCCCCTCTGCCCCCACATGCAATTCTGAGTGTATCACCAACCCAATCTAGCTATTTATATGACCCCATTATTGTAGTATCTGAATGCTTCACAGTGTTTAATATATTTATCCTCATAATCCCCTGTGAGGCTCCCATCATGCCAGGTGCTGCACAGATGGCTGGGATCAGGGTCCCACACAGTGCTGGCAGCTGCACAAGACATCCTGACCAGAACTGAGCCTGCCGCTGTGCCAGGCACTGCATAGACCCCTGCCCAGAAACAGGGCCCCAGGCCAGAATTGGGGCTTCCCACCATCCTGGGTGCTGCACAGACACACACTGTGAGATAGTCCCTGCCCTGATGAGCTCAGTGTCTAAATAGACAAAGGAAGGATCAATATCCCCATTCTACAGATGGGGAAACTGAGGTGCAGAGAGGCTAAGTGACTTGCCCAAGGTCACACAGGGAGCCTGTGGTTGAGCAGGGGCTTGAAACCAGGTCTCCCTAGTGCTCTAACATCTGAGCCAGTCTCCTCCTCTGGCACAGTGCATTAAAACCAGCCACACAGGTCCTTCAGACATGAACAAAATGGGTACAAATGATTCCAGGTCTGGAGAACCTGCCTTGAAGTGAAACTGAAGGAATTTGATCAATTTAGCTTATTGAAGAGAAGATAAGGAGATGAGTTGACCCTGGTCTATAAGCACCTCCATGGAGAGGAGCTTTCTGAGAGCAGAGGCTCTTCAATCCAGCAGACAAGACAGAATGAGATACAAGGGCTGGGAGCTGAAGCTGGAAAAATTCAGACTAGGGAAAATCGTTTTTAACAGAGAGAGCGGTTAACTATTGCAGAGATGTTATGATGGAGGGTGCTGGTGGCTGCCAGCAAGTGTGTCTTTAATCTCTGCGCAATCATAGATCCTGGTAAAGCTGATGGGCCTTCCAGCACCTTTCACTCAGGCTAAATGAGGGAGCAATTAAATGAACCTTTGTATAGTCATAGCTGAAACAATAGAAGCCACTGCCCAAGGCATGGACCAGCATGGCAAGGCCTGGGAAGAAGCTGAGCCATGTGGCTTGAGGGGTTTCTCTAGAGACTGATTGCAAACAGGGGGGCTGGAGTCTTGGTTTGGTTACAGCTGTCTGAGTGTGTGTGAAAGGAATCAGAAAGCAAGCAAGGGAGAGAAGCACATGGTAGCCTTCTCTGAAATGCTTCCAGTTTCACATGCAGGGCCATTTAGACAGGTAGAACTGCAGGGTCTCAATGCATGGATGAGAGAATGGTGTTTGGAAGAGGGTTTTAGGTTTATTAAGAATTGGGGAATCTTTTGGGAAAGGAGGAGCCTATGCAGGAAGGATGGGCTCCACCTAAACCAAAAGAGAACCAAATTTCTGGCATATACAATTAAAAAGGTTGTAGAGGAGTTTTTAAACTAAGAGCTGGGGAAAATCTGACAGGAGCGGAGGAGCACACGATTCAGATAGACACATCCCTGAGAGGAGGATTTATTAAAGGGGATACTTTATATCCTAGGAAAGAGGAGAGGATAGAAGTTGATAAAGTACAGGGAGGAACTGAAGAGAAACAGTCAAATGAAAAAAGAGTCCCATTCAATTACATCACATGAAAGCAGACAACTAAATATTGACCAGTTTTATAAGTGCAGGTATACAAAAGCAAGAAGTCCAAATACTGAGATGGGTGAACTTGAGTTGCCTGGTATTAAATGAGAATATTGCTATTATAGGCATCACAGAAACTTGGTGAAATGGTGATAATCAATGGGACATAGTAATGCCAGGGTATAAAATATACAAGAATGACAGAGTAGGTTGCAGTGGTGGGAGAGTGGCACTATATGTGAAAGAAAGCAGAATCAAATAAGGTAAATATCTTAAACAAATCAAACTGTACCAAAGAATCTCAATGGATAAAAATGTTATGCTTGAAAAATTAGAGTATAACAATAGGAATATACTACCAACCACCTGACCAGGATGATGAGGGTGACTATGAAATGCTCAGGGAGATTTGAGAGGCTACAAAAACAGAAAACCCAATAATAATGGTGGATTTCAACTACCCCCATATTAACTGGGCGCATATCACCTCAGGATGGAATGCAGAGATAAAATTTTTAGACACCATTAATGACTGATTCTTGGAGGAGCAAGTCCTGGAACCCACATGGGGAGAGGCAATTCTTGATTTAGTACAAAATGGAGCACAGGATCTGGTCCAAGAGGTGAACATAGCTGAAACACTTGAGCAACCATAATGTAATTAAATTTAACATCTTTGTATGGGAGAAAATACCAAAGAAACCCGCCACAGTAGCATTTAACTTTAAAAAGGGGAACTACATTAAAATGAGGAGGGTAGTTAAATGGAAATTAAAGGGGACAGTCACATGAGTGAAAGCCTGCAAGCTGCATGGAAACTTACTATAATAGAAGCTCAAACTACATATATACCCCAAATAAAAACAAAAAACCCCCAAACCAGTAAGAGAACCAGTACTGCTTCCAGCAGCTCCCATTGGCCTGGAGCAGCGAACCGCGGCCACTGGGAGACGCAATCGGCCGAACCTGCGGACGCGGCAGGTAAACAAACCGGCCCGGCCCACCAGGGGCTTTCCCTGCACAAGCGGTGGAACAAGTTTGGGAACCACTGCTTTATATAAATCCATGGTATGTCCACACACTGAATGCTGCACGCAGTTCTGGTTGCCCTAGCTCTAAAAAGATACAACAGAATTGGAAAAGGTACAGAGAAGGGAAACAAAAATGATTAGGATATGGGACAGCTTCCATACGAGGAGAGAATAAAAAGACTAGGTCTGTTCAGCTTGAAAAAAAGATGACTAAGGTGGGGATATGACAGAGGTCTATAAAATCATGAATGATGTGGAGAAATTGAATAAGGAAGTGTTATTTATCCGTTCCCATAACACAAAAACCAGGGGTCACCCAATGAAATTAATAGGCAGCAGGTTTAAAACAAACAAGGAAGTACTTCTTCACACAACGCACAGTCAGCCTGTGGCACTTGTTGCCAGGGGATGTTGTGAAGGCCAAAAATCTAACTGGGTTCAAAAAAGAATTTGGTAAACTCATGGAGAACAGGTCCATAAATGTCTATTAGCCAAGATAGTCAGGGACACAGTCGCATGCTCTGGGTGTCCCTAAACCTCTGACTGCCAGAAGGTGGGACTGGATGACAGTGGATGGATCACTTGATAAATTGTTCTGTTCATTTCCTCTGAAGCATCAGGCATTGGCGACTGTCAGAAGACAGGATACTGGGCTAGATGGACCATTGGTTTGACCCAGTATGGCCATTCTTATGACTCTGAGAGGAAGCCAAGAGAGAGTGCTTCTTTTGGGCACCGGACTGGCTGGAATGGTAGGCTTGGAAACTGCCTCCTACTGTTTATTTCTACTGTCGTCAGGGAAATAGGATTTTGTGGACATTCCTTGTAAATATACAGGTTTGCACTACAGAAATATCTGACTCATAACTTCATAGATAATAAGGCCAGAAGGGACCACTGTGATCATCTCACCTGACCTCCTGTATAGAACAGGAGGCCCTGAATTAATTCCTGGTTGAACCACAGCAGATCTTTTAGAGAAACATCTAATCTTAATTTACAAATTGTCAGTGCTGGAGAATCCACCACAGCCCTTGGGAAGCTGCTCCAATGGTTAATTACCCTCACTGGCAAAAACCTGAGCCTTATTTTCTGTCTGAATTTGTCTAAGCTTCAGCTTTCAGCCATTGGATTTTGTTGTACCTTTGTCTGCTAGATTGAAGAACCCTTTAGTATCAAATTTCCATTCCGCATGTAGGTACTTATAGACAGATCAAGTTACCCCACAACCATCTCCGTTAAGCTAAACAGATTGAGCTTCTTGAGTCAATCAATACAAGGCATTTTCCAACCCTTTTAATCATGCTTGTAGCTCTTCTCTGAACTCCTTCCAGTTAATAAACATCCTTCTTGAATTGTGGACACCAGAGCTGGACACAGGTTTCTAGCAGCGGTTGCACCAATGCCAAATGTAGAGGTGAGATAACCTCCCTACTTCTATTTGAGACTGTACTGTTTATACATACAAGGATTGCATTAGCCCTTTTGGACACAGCATCACACTGGGAGTTCATGTTTAACTGATTATAAGCCACAACCCCCCAAATTTTTTTCAGAGTCACTGCTTCCCAGGATAGAGTCCCGCATCCTGTAAATATGGCCTACATTCTTTGTTCCTTGATGTATAACTTTACATTGGTCACATTAAAACACACATTCTTTGTTTGTGCTCAGCTTACCAAGCTTTTAGTTACCAAGAGATCCAGGTTGCTCTATCAGTGACCAGTCCTCTTCAAAATTTACCACTCCCCAATCTTTGAGTCATCTGCCAGTGATGACTTTATGTTTTCTTCTAGGTCATTGATAAATGGTATATAGCATTGGGCCAAGAACTGATTCCTGTGGGACCCCATCAGATTGCACCCGCTCAGTGAGGATTGCCTATTTACAATTACATTTTGAGACCTATCAGTTAGCCATCATTTAATCCCTTTAATGTGCGCCGTGTTGATTTTGTATCATTCGAGCTTTTTAATCAAAATGTTGTGCCGGACCAAGTCAAATGCCGGAGAGAAGTCTATTACATCAGCACTATGACCTTTATCAATCAAACTTGTAATCTCAGCCGGAAAAGACATCAAGTTAGTTTGACAGAATCTATTTTCCATAACCCACGTAAATTGGCATTAATTATATTCCCCTCCTTTCATTAAATTATTAATTGAGTCCTGGATCAGTCACTCCGTTATCATAAAATCTGCTTCTCCCCCTATCAAGAACACGCCAGCAAGGCCCCACATATTGCCGCTTGGGCCAAGGGACAATAGTACCAAGGGACACAGGGACGTCGCCCTCATGTGGAGTCCTGAAATGGAGGTTGGGCATCTCTTTCTAAATGATGCTCTAGCTCAAGCAGAGGCTCTGGGTTGCAGGCAGGAATCCCTGGGGGAGTCTCTGGCCTTGACCTGATATCTTTTAAGCTGGGGGAGGTTTAAAACAAGTATTTTGCTTCAGAAGTCACCACCACACACCCCGTCTCCCCTAAAAATCAACATACATCCCCAGGCACTGGCAGAGACAGGATCATCTCGGTTTGTTAACATGGAAGCCCCAGGAGGAAACAACAAAGGGATTAGGAGCTGGTCTGGGGAACATCTTCAAGCCACATCAAAGGGCCTGCGTTGCCTCATGGGTTCAAAGGCTGAAAGGGACCATTAGAGCACCTAGCCTGACCTCTGGATAACACAGGCCAGATAAATTCACCCACTTCCCCTGGTACTGAGCCCAGTCACTTATGTATGATGAAAGCCTCTTCCAGAAAGGCAGCCAGGCTGGATTTGAAGCCACTAAGAGCTAGAGAATCCACCACTTCCTTTGGCAACTTGTTCCAGTGGTTAATCACACTCACTGTTAAAAATCTGTGGCTTATTGGAATGTGCCTGGCTTTAGCTCCCAGCCATTGGCTCTCATTCAGCCTTTCTGTGCTAGACTAAAGACCCTTCAGTACCTGGTATGTTCTGCCCATGAAGGCACTTACATACAACATACAGTAATAAGTCACCTCTTGATCTTTCTGAGAAGCTGAACAGATTGAGCTCTTGAAATCAGATGATACATGCTTACAATGCAAGGGTTTATGCTGTGGCATCTTGCAGGACCAGGCCAAACAGCTCCCATGCCACTGATATTTCTACATAGTAGTATTCTGAGCTCACCTGCTTCTTGTCTGCCACCCACCCACCATGGTTCTAAAGAGATGTCAAGCTAGATTCCCTTGTTTGTGTGTGAATTGCTACTTTGACAGTCGGCTCTTTGGGCAGGGACTGTCTTTTTGTTCCGTTTGTACAGGGTCTAGTCCATGACTGGGGCTCCTCGACACTATGGTAATACAAGCAAATAATAAATAATAATATCCTGGATACATTTCTGTCTTGTGCTTTAGGTATTTATGGGAGGCACATGGCCTAGGACTCAGGACACCTGGGTTCTATCACCAAATCTCCCACTGACCTTGGACAAGTCCCTTCTCAGCTCTGTGCCTCTGTTTCCTCTCCGACCCTTTGTCCACTTAGACCGTAAGCAGTTTGGGACACAAACTGTCTCTTGCTCTGTACCTGTGCTGCACCCGGCACAACAGGAGCACCAATCTCAGTTGGAGCTGTGCAGTGCCCAGCACAATGGGGGCCCCGATCTCAGTCAGGGTCTGTGCAGCGCCTGGCACAATGGAGGCCTAAATCTCAGCTGGGGCCTGAAATTCTATTTTAATACATATAGCAACAAATTTGCAAAGCTTTAAATAGTAAGTTCAAGATTTTCTAAAGCATTATTTTCTAGAGGACGCCTGCGTACTGATTTTTAACTGGATTCATGCTCTTAAGTCAATTAGCTGGTTTCAAAAATCCCACCCCAGGGTTCAAGGGAAGGGCCAGAACCTGCCTGCTCTCTTATTTATTTGCATCAAAGTAGCCCCTGGACAATGAGGTGGGATTTTTTAAATCAACTAATTGACTTAGGAGCACAAGTGAAAAGTCGGCACCCAGGAGCTCCAGCACCAGTGCAGAACCCCACTGTGCTAGGCACTGCCCAGACACTGAGCAAAAAGACAGACCCTGTCTCACCTTTAAAGGGCCTCAACTTCAGAGTTCCAATTCTCAGCCTTATTTAGAATATCAGACCTCTTTCAGGTGCCTTAAATTGGGGTGCTGAAAAAAATCACTAGTCAACGTCTTAACTTACAACAATGATTACATCAAAATATTGTAAGGTTGTTTCCTGTAGAGCTGCCTCCTCTCCCCTCATCCCAGTGGCTTGGCAAGAGACTGGATGTAATACAAAACTTGGCTGGCTTTGCTTAGCTCACATTTACTCTACTTTGTATATTTGTAACTTTCTATTTTGGGAAAAGTGGTTTTTTTTGGGGTGTGTGGGGGGGAATAAAGCCATAAACAACCAATTATAGCAGCCCTGATGACAATACACAAGGCACCAGCTAGAGGCAAAGCAGAGCACATTTCTGTAGGAGCATGACTACATTATTATTATTTCTTAACATCTTCTCCCAGTTATTTCACATTAAACAAACAAGTCTCCTCATTCTTTTCTAATTAAGATGCCACTCTTCTGGACTTGCCATGTAGACAACTCAGAATTGGCAGCTTCCTATTCCCAGCTACTGTGGAGTGGTACTGTTCAACAGCTGCTGTGTACCACCCCAGAGATGGCTGCATTTCTAAGGCAACAGGGGTGTAGGGAAGATGGGTTCTATCCCAGTTCTGCTGCTGACTCGATGTGGGACCTTGGGCAAATTCCTTTCCCACTCTATGGTTCAGTTCCTCTCCCCGCCCCCCACACGTTTGTATCATTAAATGGCAAGTTCTTTGGGGCAGGGACCGTATCACTCTGTGTCTGCACAGCGCCTGGTAAGACTGGGGCCCAAATCTTGGCTGAGGGTCTGTGCACTATCCAGCACGAGGGGGGTCCCATTCTGAGCTGGGGATCCATGCAACACATAGCACTACGGGGGCTCTGATACCAGCTAGGGATCCATGCATAATCTGGCACACTGGGGGCCCTGATCTCGACTCTGGGTCTTTGAAGCACCCAGCACGATTGGGGTCCGGATCTCAGTTGAGGATCCATGCAGCACCTGGCTCAAGTGGGGTCCCAATCTCAGCTGGGGAGCCATGCAGTGCCCAGCATGACTGGGGTCCTAGTCACAGCTGGGGATCCATGCAGCACCCGACATGATGGGTGCCCCAATCTCCACCAGGGGCTACTTTGATAGAAATCAGAGAGCATGCGGGTTCTGGCCCTTCTTTTAAACCCATGGGGTGGGATTTATGAAACCAACTAATTGATTTAGGAGCAGAAGTCCCATTACATGCCACCACCCAGGAGCCCCAGTCATGGACCAGAACACCACTGTTCCAAGTGCTGTACAAACACAGAACAAAGACAGTCCCTGTCCCAGGAAGCTTCCACACCATATGCTCAACCTTAAGTATATGAGTGGTTCCACTGGACACAAGCAGGACTTAAAGGCAAGCACATGGTTGAGTTCTGTATGGGCCTGGGCCCAGAGTTCTCAGTAATGTGCAGGATTGAGACCTAAATCTCTACAAGCAGCAAGCACAGGAAGGATGGTCCGGTGGTTAAGCTGCTGCTTTAGGGCTCAGGAGACTTGTGTTCAATTCTTGCTCTGCCACAGACTCCCTGGGTGATCTTGAGCAAGTCACTTAGCTTCTCTTTGCCTTGGCTCCCCAACTGTACAATGGGGATAACAGCACTGCCGTGCCTTACAGGGGGGTGTAGGGAGAGAGACATTGGGAGGTGCTCAGATGCTATGGGGATGAGGGCCAGATAAACACCATAGATAGAGAGAGATACCAAATAGATTCTGTGTGTACGTCTGCCTTCAGGCTGGAGCCTACACTCTCAAGCTAATATGCAGCCGAGACACAGCCGGCTCTTTGCACACCTGCTGTCAGCGTCGTCCGGACACACAATGCATGCAAGCGGCTGTGATAAGGTTCAGCCAGATTTCCTCCGATGGTGACTAACAACTGGGGCTGAGTGTTCACAAGGTGTGTGTGGGGATGATAGCCAAGGAGGAAATTCCAAGGCCAGCTGGGAGCAGCGGAGCAGGCATCAAATGCTAAAGCCATAGCTGGTGCCCAAGCAGGAGGATATTTTGGAGCAGTGTCTGGGCGTCCTCTAACCGGAAAGGTCAGAGGCGCTTTGAGGGGCTTAACAATGAACTGGGCTGACGTCAGAGCAGGGCGGAGAAGAGCCACAAAAATGAGTGGAGGGCAGGGAAAAAAACGTACAGTGAAAGACTTAAGGAGATTCATGTGTTTAACTTATCAAAAAGATCAAGACTAGATTTGCTTACAGCATATAAGGACCTTTATGGAGAGGAAATCCTGGGTACTAAAGGGCTCTTTAACATAGCAGAGAGAGGCAGGACAAGAACTAATGGCTGGAAGTTAAAGCCAGACACATTCCAGTTAGAAAGGCACAAATTTTTAACAGGGAGGGTGATGAACCGTTGGAACAAACTTCCATGGGAAATGGTAGACTCATGGATTTTTAAGGTCAGAAGGTACCACTGTGATAATCTAATCTGACCTCTTGTATAATACAGGCCCATAGGACATCCCAGAATTAATAGCTGCTTGAACTAGAGCAGATAATTTAGAAAAACATTAATCTTGATTTAAACATTCCTAGTGATGGAGAATCCACCACATCCCTTGGGTAGTTGTTCCAGTGGTTAATTCTCCTCACTGGTAAAAATGTACATCTTAATTCCAGTCTTATTCTGCATCTCTTGATGTCTCTCTCTCTCTCTCTCTCTCACACACACACGTGTGCACACACACTCTGCACCAGATTGGAAAACCAACTAAAAAGTTGCCTCTTCCCTTTGGGAATGCAACACCGGGTCCCCATCCTGCTCTGAACACTTCCTGCCCAGCAGTGCCCTCTTCAGGGAGGAAGGGGAATGGCAAAATGTATCTAACGCTCAAAGGCATCAGGATGCAAAGAGTTAATGGTAGGAGGAAAGCTTTTTCAAGCCTACTTTTGCTAGGAAGTTCCATGTGATTTCCAAACAGATGGGGTGTTGACAATTGCCTTGGCTGGGCTGGGATCCTCCCCCAGCTCAGCACAGGCTCCTGCATTCCCGGTACCATTTGCTGCTTGCGTAACACAGGGGCCCCATTAGTAGTGGGAGTGGAGGTCACAGAGGGTCAAATATCCCAAGCAGAATCGATCATCATTTATTTGCTCTGGTGGCTGATGGGAACTGGCAGCAGAGATGGCAAGGGCTAGATGAAGGATGGAGAAGTGGGGAAGCTCCATACCCTATTTGTTTAACTGGCGAGGGTCTACCAGTACCATGTATTAAGCCCACACCCTTCCCAGAGCTGGGAAGAGAACCCAGGAGTTCTGACTTCCAGCCCCGATCTATTGATGAAAAGTGCTAGATAAGGTTTTACTGTCATTCTTCTTATTACTACTCTAACCCACTTCCTCTCAGAGCCAGAACAGAAACTGACTCCCCACACTCCCCTTATAGAGCCAGGAACATCACCCAGGGATCCTGACTCCCTGGCCTTAAGCTTAACCACTAAAACAGGCATGTGCTGTGCCAGGATGCAGTTCCCCAGCCTTTGCCAGCTCTCACACCCTGTTATCCAGGCCAGGCCCACAATGACAAACACTGGCATAGCAAGAGCCACATCCCGTACCTTCTTTGACTTGGCGAAGAAGGCTTGTTTGATCTCTTCCATGGTGGCATCTTCCTTGATTCCCAGCAGGTCATAGTAATTGCTGCGGACAGACCTAGGGGAAAGAAGGCACAGGTACGCTCATCTCTCTGAGTCCCCGTGGCTGTACCAGTGAGCCAGTTCCAATTCCTTCCTCATTCAGCCAAAGCAGGGTGTAGTATCTGGGCTACAGACCTGCCACCGGGGCTGGACTGCCAGCGCCGGGGCACAAGGACAGTGGAATGGCAAGTTTCCCTCGTCCCCAGTATGTCTGTACTGGAGGAACTCTATGGGGAGGAAAGAGGAGGTCAGAGCCCACGGCTCTCTGCCAGGACCCCCCCCAGACCGCTGGTGATGGGGACACTGGAATGAGACAGTAAAGATTGATGCTCTTGTCCCTTCAGTCAGAGTGCTTCTCCACTCTCCAGAGCCCCGCAGGGCTGTTTCTGTTAGGAGGAGAAGTCAATGCTGCTATGAGTCCGGTCTGTTCTGGAGACTTGAGGCACTGTGTTCTAATGGACAGAGTACTGGAGTGGGGACTCAGGACACCTGGGTTCTATTCCCTGCTCTGCCCCGGGCCTGCTGGGCAGATCCCTTCCACTCTCTGTGCCTGTTTCCTCATCTGTAAAATGGGGATGATGCTACTGATCTCCTTTGCAAAACACTTTGAGATGAATAGATGAAAAGTGTTAGATAAGGGCTAGGGATTTATTATTATAATTGATACAAGCTGGCTTATTTGCAAAGAAAGGGCACAAAGTCCTGTTTCCCTGAATGCAGCAGATACAACCAACAGAAGACTGGCTCCTTGCTGCAAAAGCCCCACGTCTGCCCCTCCCGTGGGCTCTGTGCCCAAGAAGCTCTGTCTCTCTGCTCCCTCTCAGGGTCCCATTCAAGACTATTTCCCCTGGCTACCTGTCTCTGACACACAAAGCCTGCAACTGATTTCCTAGTGCCTGCGTTTCCAACCCAGGAACCCCTTCAGCCCACAGGGCTTAGCTCTGGTCTGCCAACAATACTAGGAAACCTACAGGAATTAGACACCTGACATCCATGAATTTCCAGGGGTACATAAACCCTAGCCTAAATATACGCACCTCTCACCCAAACCATCCCTGGCTATGTTCCACGCTGCTGTGGTTCTCAGGACACCCTGCCATCTTCACACCATCACTACCAGGGCACATCAGTGGGACACGGCATGGCCTGTCTTCTGGCAGAAAGTGCCAGGGCTATTTGGTTTTTTTTTTTTATTGGTTTCCCCAGGGTAGAAAGGGCAGGTAGCAGGGCGACATTGGGGAGGAAAGGAAGAACGGAGGTGAGGACTACACGGACACCCAGGTCCTCCAGCATCTCCAGGGGGACGAACATGCCCCCCACCGCCAGACCCTTCTCCACCACCTCCTGGGCGGTGGCCTCCGAGGCAAGGAAGAAGACAACCTTGCCATACATTTTGGAGGCCGCCACGATGGCCGTGGGCCCCACCACCCTCGCCAACGCCCGCACATAGGTCTCCACGTGGGGCGAGGCGGGCACCAGGAGGCAACGGACGCCGTGCTTAGGGGCCCTGGCCGCTATAGATGGAAGCAGAGGCGGTGGATGGACGAGATGATGTAGCGGCAGGCGGGGGAGCTGCCGCCACCTGGGCATATGCCCTGGGGGCCGGGGTAGGGACACCCGCAGAGCTGGTGGAGGGAACAGCGGTGAGGGACGCCGCGGCCGATGGCAGGGCCGCAGCAGTGGGGGCAGCCCCTGCCATGGAGGGCCCAGTCTTCTTAGCGGAGCTCTTTCCTTTCTTTTTGCCCTGGCCTTTCTGCCAGCCGGGGGGGGGGCTCCCCCAGAATCGGAGGGGGCGAGGGACGTGGCAGCAGCGGAGGTCACCTCATCGCCTGCCTATGCCTCAGCAGGGGCAGTGGCAGGTGGTTTGGCAGCGACGGTTGAGGTAGAGGCTAAGGGGGTCGTCGGGGGGGCAGGCGGGGGAGGGGCGGCGGGGCCTACCTGAGGGGTCTCGCCTGCCATGGTCCCCTCCATAATGAGCAGTGAGGAAGGGGAAAACACACCGGAGAAGGGGGGCGGGGGAAGGGGAAGCAAGTCAACCACTCCTCCCCGCTAGGCTGCAGGCAGGGGAGGAGGGCGCCCAAACGGGGGAGAGGGAGGGGGAGTGGGGGGGGGATCTAGGGCGGGGGGGGGGGGTGTCAGTCACCGACCTAAGATGGAAACCGGCTCCTCTAGCTGCACTAGGGGAGGGAAGGTCACAATAACATCAGGGGGTGCAGTGATTAACCAAAACAGGGAGGGGGGCACAAGCGCATGGGCTTGTGCCAGGGCTATTTGTTGCTAGGTTGGCAGACAGGGCCATGGCTACTGGTGTGAGGCATTTATAGATGGAGCTGATATTGGGTGAAGAAAGAAATACAGCTCTGGGATTTCCAAAGTGATAGGTATCGAGCAAGGTCATTCTGAGGGAGCGGGGGAACTAACTGGGTTGTGCTACTTGAGAGAGAGAGAGAGAGAGAGAGAGTGTGTGTGTGTGCGTGTGTCCCAGTTCTTCTTGAGATGCAGAAGATTCATTAATAACCCAGTCATCAGGGCCTCTGTGTGTATGTGTGTAAGCAAATGAATTCATGTGTCAGAGTGAGTAAACAAGCGTGTTTATGCAAATGCAAGCAAACGTGAGTAAGCGAGCCAATGCATGTGTAAATATTTGTGAGGGAACATATGTGTAAGTGAATGAGTGTGTGTCTGAACAAGCGAACGCATGTGTGGGCATGTGCAGGAGCAAGTGTATGTAAGGGTAAGAGACTGTTAACAAGTGAATGGGTGAGTGAACGTGTAATAGTGTGAGCAAGCGAGTGCATGGGTAAGAGAATGAATCTGTTGGTCCTCCTTGAAGGAGAGATTTATTAGTAACCCAGTGTCCGTGTGCGAGGAGCAAGTGTGTACACACACAATCAAGAGTGAATGGATGAGTCTCTTTCTCTCTAGAACAGGAGATTCATTAGTAACACGCTGGACCAGGCATGTTTGCATGTGTCTCTAACATTTCCCAGCTGTGTATATGTCATCTCCATAAACTTGCAGACGTAAGCCCCTTTCCGTTGTTAGTTGCACAGGCCCGGAAGGGGGATGAAACACTGATGTTTTTACTGTCTTCTCCCATTGCCCTTTTGTTTGTGATATAAATCTTGTTAATTTGGCTGGAGTCTTTGCAAGCCAATCAGGTTTTAGTTAAACAGGTGCAGCCCCTAGGAAGGACTTATGTTATGCTGCGTGTTGCTTTACTCTCATCCCTCCACAAAAAGCAGAGTAAGAAAGCATAACCCAAAAAAGAGATACTGAAAGGCAGACATAGTAGGAGATGGTGCCCTGGTGCCCCAACACCACATTTCATCTACTCACCAGTTTGAGAGTGTGGTAGAAAATGCCCGTTGTGTGGCACTTCTGCACCAAAAGCAGCACCGGCAGACTAAGTGGGGGATGGACAGAGGCATTTTCAGAGCCAGGGAGCAGCACGCAGAGAGCTGGAGGCAATTCAGATCTGCAAGGGTGGGGAGAAAGAGACGGATGTTGGAAAAGCATATGGAAACAACTGATGAAGTGCTGGCTCTTTGAAACAATCCATTGGTCATTTACCAGCCTAGGATAAATTTCCAAGAGAGGCAAATAAGAGGTCATGCACCAACTAGCCCTGCTTAGCTGGGTCCCAACTCTCCATACATTTATGCACATGCTGGATCTACATGTGACAGTAAACTTATGCACTTGCATAAGTTAATGCATGATCAGGGCCCTGGTGTCGGGGGCTTTGTGCTAGCTCTCTGCCTTCACTCACAATGTGCATTGGCCCTGGCTATGGTCCCTGATCACACTACATCTCCCACAATGCACCATGGTCTCCCTTCTTGCTGAGCTGCTGCAGCGCCTCATGACAGTTATATTTCAGGTGCCTCATGTTCCCATTCTCTATGGGCTGGGCTTCCTGGTCAGACTACATCTCCCAGGATGCACAATGCTCTCTCCTCCTGGAAAGACACCATGGGAGTCCCTGGTCAGGTGCATCATGGGAGATGTACTCTGACCAAGGACCCTAGCCCATAAAGGAGAATGGGGATGTGATGCACCTGAAGCATAAGCATCTCCAAATGTAAATATGTTGGCTTTTGAGCAGCTGGTATTTTGACAGGAGGCAGATGCTTTTCAGGAAGGGACCCTGGGGGGTTTTCACCTTCCTCTGCAGCATGGGATGCAGTTCGCCTGCTGGGGGCATATCTCATCTCATCGAGTCCCTGCCACTGTAGGAGCCTCAGGCAATGGGGGACCCTCGGTCTCTGCCTGGGGTACACAATAGTTTAGACTCTTGAGGACTGAAATGCTTTGCTCTTCTAAAGTCATTGGGGTCAATATAGGAGTAACTGGATGAAATTTAATGCCCTGAATAACACAGGAGGTCAGACTACATGTTCCCTTCTGACCTTGAACTCTATGGAATCTATGAACCCCAGCTGCCCCTCCTGATTAAACTGGGGAAAAAATGGCTATAATCATCAACAACAAATAACAATAGATGGGAACATTCACCATGGAACCCAGAGCCCACATGCATCCCCAAGGGAACAGCCTCGCTTCCCGTCAGCACAGGAGCCAAGCAGAAGCAGGCTGGGAAACATGTCATTCACCGGACAAGCCACTCTTGCTTGCCAAACTGGTGCAAGCCCAGCCGCTGGTGCTTGGGCTGCATCCAAACACCTGCCTTCATAGTCTCTCCAACACTGAATGGTTCAAAGATAATAAGCCAGGCTCCAAAAATCACAAGATTGACTTCACAATTATGACAGTGTTTTAAAAAATTGCATTCTGGTTTCTGAGCCTTTAGGGTGCACACTTTTGGGTGTTGCACAGTTCACAGGGGCCTGGGAGTCGGGACTCCAGGGGTCTATTCCCAGCTCTGGGGCGGGAGTGAGATCTAATGAGTTAGAGCGGAGGGCTGTGAATTAGGACACCTGGGTCCTATCCCCAGCTCAGTGATCTTGTGAAAGTCATTTCCATTCTCTGTAAGCTGGATCTCTGCTCCCTTGCTGGGCGATGGATCCTATCCGACCTTTATCTCCAGGACAGACCCCAGAATAGGATATCAGCTAGGGATTCTCCCAGCGGATAAGGGTTTGGGTGAAGGAGGTAGGGAGAGTGGCAGCTCCCCTCTGTGTGAGGGGGTGTCCCCCATGCTCCCTAGCTTTAACCCTGAAAGGCTTACACCTGATTTCACTGCAGCTCAATGTTGGAGGGACATGAAATTTGCCAAGGATAAGACAAGATCATGGGGATGGAAGCAGAGGTGCACGCTGTGGGATGCCAGAGCCTGCATGCCCTGACAGAGATACCGGCACTGAGCTAATGTATGAGTGTGCAGAGCAGGGGGAAATGGGAGTGTGGAGAGTGTGCAAGAGGGGGATCAGTGTTCAGAGCATGGGGAGAGCAGGGCAGTGAGGCTCTTGTTAAGGAGATTCTGCCGACCAGAACAAACAGGCAGGCATTCACGTCATAAGCGGCCAAGAATAACACCACGGTCGCATTCCAGACCCTCGTGTGGCAGCTGCTGGAAGGATGGGGTGGGGGGCAGCTTGTGCCATTCTGCCAACCCCTCCACATGCGCTGATAACCCTGCCCAGCAGTGACCTCTCTCCCTCTCACAGGCAAATTTCCTGTGAACCCAACTTGGCATGGACCTGACAGCCGAGGGAAGGACTGCCTTGCAGGAAGAGTCCAGGATGGAGAGTCAGGACTCCTGGCTTCTATCCCCAGCTCTGGGACGGGACTGGGGTCTACTGCTTAGGGCAGGGGGACTGGGAGTCAGGTCGGGGTGGGTGGGGTTGGGAGAGGTGGCTGTGCAGCAACTGGTACAATAGGGGCTCTAATTTCAGTGGGGGCCTACTATAAATAATAAGACCAAATTATAAATAGTAAGACAGTGAAAACCTCAGACGATGATTTGGGCAGCAATGTAGTGCAGTGAATTACACCCTATGTAATCCTGCTTTCTTGGTTCTTTGAAAGGCTGCAAGCATAGCTCTCCACCCCACCCCCCACTCGGCTGTTCAACAAAACAGCGGCCCGGCCACCCAGCGTTAAATAAAACCCCTGTTAATCACCCAAGCTAGCAGCACATGAAGGAGAATTGTGAAACGCTTCAAATGAGGGAGTTGGGCTTTGTGAAATGAGGAATCAGCAGCTTTCCTGGGCTCAAACATTTTGAGTGCTGCTGTGCACGTGTTAACCCTGCACTGACTGCAGGGCTGGCAAAGGAGAATGACTAAAGGGCTGGAAACCAGGCCTGCTAGTCAGAGACTCCAAGCTTATAAGTACTTATGTGGGGAACAGAAATTGGATGAAGGTCTCTTCAGTCTAGCAGCCAAAGGTCTAAGAAGATCCAAGGGCTGGAAGTTGAAGCTAAACAAATTCAGGCTGGAAACTGGGCACAAATTTTTAACAGCGAGGGTCATTAACTATTCCCACAACTTCCCAAGGGCCATGGTGGATTCTCCGTCACTGGCAATTGTCCATTCAAAACTGGATGTTTTTCTGTAAGATCTGCTCTACTTCCAACAGGAATTAATTCAGGGCTGGCCTATGGCCTGTGTTACACAGAAGGTCTGACTAGATGGTCAATGGTCCCTTCTGGCCTTATGATCTGAGAATCTATGGCTTGTGCGAGCTCTGGGGAACCCAGTTTGCTTGCAAGACACAACCTTGTGAGAAGTCAACACAGATGATTGTCTGCTTCACACCTAGCCAGGTCTCACCTCCAGAGCCTCCCACCGCAGCCTTTAGGCAAGCGACTGGACTGACCCCTGCAGCAGACTCTAGCCGTGGACTGTAACCATGTCCCAGCATGCACTTTGGGTGAAATTTACCCTTGTGCAAAGGTCCAGCATACGGCCTATGCTCCACGAAATCCCTCTCTATAGAACTTAAATCAGTGGTTCTCACACTTTTGTCCCAGTGACCCCTTTCACATAGCAAGCCTCTGAGTGTGACCCCCTTATAAATTAAAAACACTTTTTAATATATTTAACACCACTCTAAATGCTGGAGGCAAAGTGGGGTTTGGGGTGGAGGCTGACAGCTCGCACTCCCCCATGTAATAACCTCGCGACCCCCTGAGGGGTTCCGGCCCCCAGTTTGAGAACCCCTGACTTAAATGGTGCGTAGTCACTAGGCTAGAGAAGGATCTTATTGTTAAGTAGCTGGACAAGAACTCAGGAGGTCTGGGTTCAATTCCCAGCTCTGTCACAGATCCCCAGTGTCATTGTGGTTGGGCCTCAGTTTCTCCATCTGTAAAATGAGGATAAAACTGCATGGAACTTGGATTTGGCTGTAACATGATAACTTTTGAAGGCCACATCAGATCAATTCCTAAATTTCATGGAATGTTCTAGGCATCAATGGCCAGAAGCCTCTGGATTTTGATGACAATCAGAAAACTAGAAAGGGGGACACCCAGCGCCCCTTTCGTCTGTTGAGCAGACCCAGCAGCTTCCACCAGAGCTGTAATTGAACCTTAGCTGTGCCCATCTTCCCAATTACATTTAAAATATTGACAGTCTGAATGACTTATCTCCCAGAGAGAAAGAAAATAAATAATCCTGGAGAGGAGAAGGTGGGGCACGCAGAGAATGGGGGACCCTGATATGGGGAGAGTGGGGAACGGGGGCACACAGACTCCTTGGAAGAGGGAAAGGGGGCACACAGAGCCCCTGGCATGAGGGAAGGGGTGGAGGAAGTTGCGGGGAGCCCCTGAAATAGAGGGGGATGAGAAGGTGGCACCCAGATAGCTTGGGAACTGCAAATAGAGGAAGGCGAGGAGCCCCTGACGTGTGCAATCAGTTCGGCCGACAGATGCAACAAAGTGAGCGACCTTCTGTCAATTCTTCCTTTGCCTGTTTAGACAGTAAGCTCTACAGGGCAGGGACTGTCTCCTACTCTGTGCAGCGCACATGATGGGGACCTCGATCTGCCAGTGGGTCTGTGCAGTGCTTGGCATGACGTGGGCCCCCAACACTGTCCAGTGCCCAACGCACAACATGAGACCCTGATCCTGGCCAGAAGCCTGCACAGCACCTGGCACAACATGATCCCAGGGGTGGGACCTGTGCAGCATGACCATAATAACAATAATTTGATTTTCAATTTGCATCCCCATCAAACAGTTAAATTCATCGCCATGGCAACTGAGCCAGGACCCTCTCTCATCATATATCCAACTCTGAAAAGGAATCAAAGCTTTCCTGCCGTTTTTTATAACGATTTCCCGTTCTGAAAGCAAGCCAGCTAGCTGTAACCACTCGTTGGGCGGACAGAAAATTAGCACGGTGTAATACAAACTTATCTGCCTGGCTTGTTGTGGCAGATGTATTTCTAAACCAAACAAACACAGAGTCTCCAACTAGCAGCATGGATTGTACAATCTGAGACCCGCCTGTCAAGGAGGTTATGAATGGTGTCATTTTTTTGCCATTACAGATAAAAGCAGAGCTGCCGTCTGTTTGACTTTCCAAAGCTCCTTAGAGTTGCTCAGGCTCTATCCACCCTCACCCCACTCCGTCACAAATCTGAGGCAGCCCCAATAGCTGGAATTTCATAGTTCTCAGTCTTGTGAAGTTAAAAATAACCTCAGCGAGAAGTGGGACACTGGCAGCTCAGGAAAGAAAAGAGGGGAATTTAGACAGGATATCAGAAAGTGACAGCACCGGGAAACAGCTGTGGTTCACCAGCACAGCATAGATCCCGTTGATGTTTCCCTTTCGTCCGCACCTGCTTCCTTTGTACTAGGGAGAAGGGGACCTGCCAAGGACGTGGGATGCTTCAAAATATTTGGCATTAACCCTGGGAGCGGGAAGGGGAGGAGGGGAAAGGTGATAATGCAAGCAGCTATGGTACTGGAAGCATGGGACTCAAACAGAGTAACCACGTTTGCTCCCTATATATATATAATGCTCAAACCTAGACACACTGCTGCTCTGGCTGGGTTCTGAGACACAGAACACAATGAGCACCACTAGAGGGTTCACAAGCTATTTAAAGGGATTCCTGTACATAACACTGCTGTGCCAGGCATAAAGCCTGATTGCTCATTCCATCTGGGATGATGGGTTCTGAACCTTGGCTGTCCATAAACCAGTCAGATTAGATCTCCTGTGAATGCCAGTCAAAACAGATCTCCAGCAAACAACCCCTCACCCCCTTGGTTTTTTTTGCAGGACTCCGCACTAGGGGATGACGCCTAGACCTGGTGCTATCCCTATGGATAGGTGAATTTTTCACAGCCAGTCTAATGGGTAGGCGCATCCCCCACAAGCCCCTTCCTGTAACAAGCAAAGCTCAGAGATGGAGGATATTTGGGGCCGGTCCTGTGCCCTGGGGAACAAATCTCAAGCTGTTGAATTACATTTCATATATGAAACATATGATTGTGAGAACACAGTCTTCTTCAGTCAGGCAGGAAGGAAGAGAGGAAGGTTGAATCTGGGTTGGGACTCAGAACACCCGGGTTATTCTCAGCTCTGGCAGTGACCTGCTCAGTAACCTTAGGCAAGTCACTTCCCCACTCTGTGCCTCAGTTTCCCCCACACCTCTTGTCTATTTAGGTTATATATTCTCTGTAACAGTGCAGCACTCGGCATAATGGGGGGCCCCGATCTCCACCTGCGGGAGCAGTCTGTGCAGTGCCTGGCATAAGGCTTCCCCCTCAAATTTCATCTTCTTTCAGAAGAACTGAAAGAACATTCTGCAAGGGACAGGCAGACAATAGGACAGTGTGCTGTATTCCCGGATGTCACTCTAAGACTGGATAGGCTTCTGAAGTTGACGGGCAAGGTTCCACTGGCAATGGTTCATACAGGCACTAATGACACTGTGTCACAGGGTATCTTGCATATAGCAGATGACTTCAGGAAACTCAGAAGTGTGGTGAAGAAAAAGAAAATCCAAGCTATCTTCTCTGAGATCCTTCCTTCCCATGAGCGAAGGAAAGCAGAAGATTCAGGAAGTGAACCGCTGGCTAGGTAAGTGGTGGAGGGTTTTGGTTTTGGGGAACATTGGTCAAACTTTTATGGGAAAGAAGCTGCATAGTTTGGATGGCCTCCACCTCAGTAGGAGGACGACCAATCTCTTCGAGGACAGGTTGGCTTTAGCAGTCAGCACGGGGTTAAACTAATAACAAAATGGGAGGGTAAAAAGAGGGAAGATATAAGCACCCAGCACAAAATCAAGATGTTGGGAACAAAATAAATAAAGGAACCAAAGGACATGGAGAAGAAATTTTTGAATTGCCTATATACCGATGCTAGGAGCCTGGGTAACAAACGAGGAATTGGAATGGCTCATTTATGGGCATAAATTTGATCTAGTTGCTATTACTGAAACCTGATGGGATGATTCATATAATTGGAATGTTAAAATAATTGGTTATAACCTATTTAGGAAGGATCCAGTGGGCAGAAGGGGAGGGGGAGTGGCACTCTATGTCACAAATGGCATTACCTGTTTCCAAGTCATTGAAAATGTGTAAGAAAATTATTTTGAATAATCAATAACCCTAACCGATAAAGTACAAGTGTCTGCTACAGACCACCAAATCATACTAGGGAACAGGGTGACTGCCTCATTACACACCAATCTACAATGTGTAAGGCAAAAACTTGCATAATCATGGGGGACTTCAGTTTGAGTTAGACAAGCTACGGTCTCATGCTACCAGTACTAAAACATCCTCAGTACTTCTAAACATTATAGAGGAAAATTTCCTAACATAAAAAGTGTTGCAGCCAACATGAGGGAACTCTTATTAGATCTTGTCCTAACAGATAAAGAAGAACTGATCACAGAAATAAAAATGAATGGTACAAGCTTAGGTACATTTATAATGTGCAGGCATAATAAATATATATATGTGGTGCTTTAACAAGGCCAATTTCACAAAGCTGAAAACAATTATGAGCCAAAACATCTGGGTAGATGTGGCGACCTGTCCCTGCTGCTCCTAAGCAGAGGCGTGGCAAGGCGGCTCTGCATGCTGCTCCCACCCCGTCCCAAGCGCTGGCTCCGCAGCTCCCATTGGCCGGGAACTGCAGCCAATGGGAGCTGCAGGGGCAGAGCCTGGGGACGGAGGCAGTGTGCAGAGCTGCCTAGCTGCACCTCTGCCCGCAGGTGTTGCTCCCATTGGCGGCGGTTCCCAATAAATATTTCTGTTCTGTATTGGAGGGAAAAACAGATGATATAGTCTTATCACATGGTGATGATAACACTCTATCCATTCCACTAGTATCTCTGGAGGATGTTAAACAGAAGCTAATGAAGTTAGACATCTTTAAATCAGCAGAGCCAGATAATTTGCATCCAAAGGTTTTAAAAGAGCTGGCTGAGGAGCCTGCTGCATCATTAATGTTGATTTTCAATAAGTCTAGGAGCACTGGGGAAGTTCCAGAAAACTGGAAGAACCCTCATGTTGGACCAATTTTTAAAAAGGGTAAACAGGCTGGCCCAGATAATTCTGTGCAATGCCAAGCACAACAGGGTCCCCAATCTTGGCTGGAGGTATCAGTGTAGCGGCCAGCATGATGGGGGGTTCCCAACATCAGTCGGGGGTTTCCATACAGTGCCTGACACAACAGGGGCCCTCTAAGGGTGAGACCCTTAGATGCTACTTGAATACCCATAATAACTAATAGACTGCATGCCATGGTGATCCCTCTAATTGCTCTGCAGGCTGTCTCCCTTTCTCCTACCATTTGTCTGACTTTGCTTCTTTGCAGTGCCAGCTCTTGAGAACAGAAACAATACCCTGCACTTTGCACACTCCCTTACACTGTGCGCTAGATCTGCTCCAGTTCAAACAGGAATTAATCCTATGGGCTGTATTAGACAGGAGGTCAAACTAGATGATCACAGTGGGCCCTTCTGGCCTCGTAATCTATGGGTACATCTACACTGGAATAAAAGACCTAGGGCACTGGCCACAGCTGGCCCAAGTCAGCTGACTCGGGCTTGTGGGCTAAAAACTGCTGTGTAGGCATCCGGGTTTGGCTGGAGCCTGGGCTCTTGGACCCTCCCCCTCGCAGGGTCCCAGAGCTCAGGCTCCAGTATGAATCTGAACATCAACACAGCAATTTTACAGCCCCGCAGCCTGAGCTTTGTGAGCCCAAGTCAGCTGACCCAGGCCAGCTGCTGGTGTTTAATTGCTGTGTAGATGTGTCCGATGAAATCAGAGCAAGGCAAGCTCCCAGTCCAAGCGGGTAGTGATTTACACCCTGCTTTGCTCTGCTGTAAATAACTGCACGGAGTATATGTAAATCCCCCTGGAAAACACCAAGTGCCTTTCATGCGATGACCACCCCTGGTCCCCTTCCAGCGGGCACCACTGAGCCTGCCTCTTGCTGCATGGCTGGCAGGACACCTGCACTTGGCATTTGTTTCCAGACGTGTTTGCTGAAGCGCTGAGCCTGCGATCCAGCCCTTGGGTAAATGTCGGGGGTGGGGGGTGGGTGGGAGGGAGAGTCACTACCCTTTTCGCCTACTCAACAGCCTGACGTGTTTATTTGTGCAGTTAGCAAAAACACCATCTGGCTGGTTACAGCACAGAGACCACTAAATCATTCTGCACCATTAGCCCTGTCAAAAACAAACAGAGGGAAGATGCCAGGCACGGAGTTTCCAAAGGGCAGGTACTTGCGACTTTAAGACGTCACAGTCCACTCATGTAAAGAGCCGGATGACTGCTACTGGACCTATTGGAAAGAAGGGAGGGATGAGGCTTTTTGATCTGTGTCTGTACAGTGCCTAGTGCAATGAGGTGCTGGCCCATGGCACAATCGCAATATGCATAATAAATAACAATGAGGACAATTACAATTACCTGGCATTCCCTTCAGGTTCTGTCTACCTATTCACATGGGCATCATATCTGGGCATCTCATAGTCACTCACAACTCCCTCTGGCCTGTGAGATAGGGAGAATGGTACTTTCCTATCTTACACATGGGGAAACGGAGGCAAGAGAGGAGGGGAGTGACTTGCCCTAGGTCATGTGGAGTCTGTGGTAAAAACCGGGAATCGAACCCAGATCTCGTGAATCCCCGTCCAGTGCCTTAGCTACAAAAGCACTGCCCTTCACAGGGGCAGAGTTAGGTGAGAACCCCAGTGTCTTAAGTGCCATTTCACTTCAAAAAGCCATCCTTCCTTTAGAAATGCTTACAACACCAACATCTTTGAGGGTGGCAAGAGCATTATCTAAGTGCTTTACATAAGAAATCGGGGTCATTATCCCATTTTACAGATGGGGAAACTGAGGCATGGAGCAGGGATATGTTTTGCCCAAGTTCAAATGAGGAGTCAGTGGCAGACCTTCTGAATCTCAGCCCACAAAACCATCCTTCCCACTCTCACATTTCGGGCATAAACTGACTTCTAGCTGACAAGGGTTAGGAAGGAATTTTTTGTGGGGTGGGGGAATTATTCCCAACTTCTTGTATCTTCCTCTGAAGCTTACAGTACTGGCTACTGCAGAGGACACGATACTGGGCAAGACGTACCCCTGGTCTGATCCACTGTGGCTATTCCTATCATCCTAGCACACGGATAGCACTGCTGCCAAAGGTAACCAAGACTGGTGACAACAGATGTGGTTTGACACTACATTCACAAGGTTAATTCGCCAGCTCTTTGGACAGAGTGTGCCACAGCACCAGGAACTTTCACATGCTGTAGCGGTCGCATTTTTAAGATGGCATTGTTAAGGCGCTGGATCTAATCTAGGAGGAGTTTGGACCTGGATTCAACCCATCTCAAATAGTCCTTAGCCCTTCTCTAGTAATGCTTTTCATCAGCAGATCTCAAAGCCCTTTACAGAGGAAAGCAGTATCATTATCCCCATTTTACAGATGGGGAAACTGAGACACAGAGCAGGGCCGTGACTTGTCCAAGGACACCCAGCAGGCCAGTGGCAGAGCGGGAACAGAACTAGTCTCCTAAGACCCAATCCAGTACTTTAGCCACTAGGCAACACTGCTTCCCAAGGATAGACATGTATTAGCCATTTTTCACCAATGTGGGACATAAAACAGAGATTTGGACAACAATAAGTGTCTCAAACAAGGTCAAACTGCAAGTCAAGGAGAGAGCTGAGGAAAGAACTGTTCTAATCACCGCAGCCAGAAAGAGAAAGCAGGAGTCCTGGCTCCCAGAGTCCCTTCTCTAGACAATACTCCATCCCCAGAGACAAGAAGGGGAACCCCCGCGTCCTGGCTCCCACAGCCCCCTCCATAACCTCAAGATATTGCTTTCTATCAGAGCCAGGAACAGAACTGGCTTCCAGGCCCTTGCTTTAATCACTAGGCAATAATTCCTCTCAGGGTCAGAAACAGAATCCAGGAGTCCTAGCTCAAGATGCTGCTTAAGAGCAGTGGTGCCATTCCCGTGCAAGATAAAAAGCACACAGTCGCGGTCCCCTGCCTCGGCAGCGCACTGCATGGTATGGTAACCGCAGGAGTGGCACAAACCTCTCTCATGCTTAGATGTGGCTTTGCTGTCAGACAGAACACTGCATCATTTTTGCAGAGGACACAGCCGGCACTTAGGCAAGCTAGTGGGTAATCCATCTCATTCATCAAAGCCCCTGCAAAGCAGGTGGAACGCTAACAAAAAGACCACTGCTCTCTGCCCACGGCAGGGACACAGACGCTTGTATAACCCACTGGTCGGTGGGTGGGCATGAGTCTGTTACAATGCCAGCTACAGAGCCTTGGCTCTTCGGCTCAAGTTGTAGTAGCTCATACTTTGAACTCTGGAGGCTCCCAGTTCAGTGCATGTGTAACCCAGGAGGGAGGAAGTCAAGCTTGCAGGGGAGAGGAGCACAGGCTAACCCATTTGTTGCAAGGCTGGGTAAAGTGCTTCTTTACATCCCCATCCAGCTGCCTGTACAACTGGATCCCCAGTTTTGGACCAGAATTCCCAACAAATGAGGGGGGGGGAATAAAAGATTAATAGTTTTTAAGTCCAGAAGGGACCATTAGATCATCCAGTCTGACCACCAGAGAATTTCATCCAGTTAGCCCTGTACTGAGCCCAATAACTTGGGTTTGACTAAAGCATCTTCCAGACATCAACAAATGGAGACTCCACCACTTCCCTTGGGAGTTTGTTCCAATGGTTAATCACTGGCACAGTGAAACATTGGTGTCTTATTTCTAATTGGAATGTGTCTGGTTTTAACTTTCAGCCATTGGTTCTTGTTCTGCCTTTCTGTACTAGGTTACAGAGCCCGTTTGTACCCAGGATTTTCTCCCTATGAAGGGCTTAGCTACACAGGAAAATTTCCCAGCATAGTTACAGAGGAATAATTATTTCACTATAGTAGTTATGCCAATATAACTCCCCCATGTGGACACTCTATTCTAGAATAAGAGGGATTTTATTCCAGAATAAGCTGTCCTCACAAGGAGTTCTGTCTAGTGCTCTGTAAAGCTACGACGGTCAATTTCCCCAGGTAAACAAGTCCTCAGTGACTTTCAATGTGACTTTGGCTCCTAAGTCACTTTTGAAAATGGGACTTAGGCATTTTTGAAAACTGCATCCCTACGCTAAACTAAAATACACCTCTTTTAAACCAAAAATAAAAGGGACAATGTGGATATTTGCTATCGTTTAACATCACATCTTAAATATAATTAGAGCTATTTTCTCATTTAGATATGCTCTTGATATGTGTGTGTACAGTATCTAGCACAACGGGATCCAGACCAAAGTCAGGGACTCCTGATCTACACATTGATTTTGTATCAATATCACTGTTGGTTAAGGCAGTGATTTCTTTACTGATATAGTGATACCGGTCCAACCCCCAGGGTGGACGCAGTTATACTGGGATAAAAGTGCCTTATACCAGTATAGCTTATTCCCCTTTGCTTAAGGAAATCAGCACAAATATAGCTCCAGCCACACTAGGGGGCTTGGATTGCTTTAGCTACATGGGTGCAGCTTTTGCATACAGACAAGGCCTTATGCAACCCTAACCCAATGGGGCTCTGATCTCAGCTGGGGACTCTACGCACTACTGTAGTAGCAATAAGAAATAATATGACAATGCTGGTTTGTGAGTACAGAGCTGATTTTGAAACCCTGGCTCCTTTCAGCCAAAACACCCTCACAAGACTCAATCCAGCTATGAATTCACTGTTCAAACCATTTTTTAACCAGCAGACAAAGCAGTGGGGAAACACAAGTCCATTTGTTTTCGCAGTAATCTTGTAGTATACAGAGCGCTCTATCAAACCATTCCTTGCCTGGACCTCGCTAGTTGCATCCCAGAGAGAATGGCCACAGCTGAACAGAAAGCAGGAATTTAGAATAGAAGGGGCTGAGGCAGCAAAAATTCACACCAAAAAGCAACATGAATGGAAAGCTGCTAAAAGCAAGCAGCACTGAATAGCTCCAGGGACTGGAGATCAGGGCACAGAATTGAGTAGCATCTAGTATCAAGGGACCATAATTTTGCATTTACCACATGATAAAAATGTAGGTACTCTGGTGGTTAAACCAGGGGGCTGTGAGCCAGGACGCCTGGGTTCTGTTCCCAGTTCCGGGAACAAAGTGGGTTCTAGTGGTTAGCATAGGAGACTGGGAAAGAACACCTGGGCTCTCTTCCCAGATCTGGGAGAGGAGTGAGGTCTAGTGGGCAAGGGGTCTAGGAGTTAGGACTCTTGGCTTCTATTCCCAGCTGAGGGGGGAATGTGCTCTAGAGGTTAACATAGGAGGGTGACTGTGCATCGGGACTCCTGGTTCTCATCCACTAACTGTTACTCCTGGGGGAATTCTGCATCAAAATTAGAAGTTCTGCACCAAAAAAATTAAAAATTGGTGCACAATATTTTAAAATTCTGCAAATTTTATTTGTCAAAATAACACTACATAATCATGCCAGTTTCAATTATTTGGAAATTTATTTCAAAATACCTGTCAGCAAGTATGTCTGTAACATTACAAACACACACAAAAATTCCCCCAGGAGTAGAGAGTTAAAGAAACCCTTAAAACAGCCCAGTTCCTGTTTCTCTGCACCCCCACCCCCAGCCCAGCTGGAGGGCCAGACACCCCCCCCCCCCCCCCCCCCCCAGAGCCCAGCCGCAGCCCCCCACAACCAATACACCCAAACCCCCTCCCTCCTAGAGACCAGCCACAGGCCCCCCCTTGCCCAGATACCCACCCCCCTCCCTCCAAAGCCAAGCCACGGGGCCCGCCCTAGCCCAGAAACCCCCGCGCCCCAAAGCCCAGGGATCCAGAGGGAGAAACAGCCCGATGCTTGGTCCCAGGCTTGTGTGGAGTTTCCTGCACACCGCTGCCGTCTCCTTCCCTTAGAGCGTGCAGGGAACTGGAGCTGCTGGGAACCCTCTAGCTCCCCCCACCTCCCCCCGCAGTGTCTTCTATAAGCAAGCTGGGCTCTGCCAGAAGCCCCTACTGTCGACCAGCAGCACTGCACCCCATTTCTGTGGGGGAAAGGAAATTCTACGCGCACAACATTAATTTCTGCAAAATTCTGCATGGCGCGGTGGCGCAGAATTCCCCCAGGAGTAGGTAACTGTATCTGGCTTTGGGCAATTCACTACCCCAATCTGAGCTTCAGTGTATTTTTATCAGTCTTGCAGATGGATGCTGACCTATCTGACAGGAGACTTTTAAGTGGGTTTAACATTTGTAAATTGCTTTGAGAATGTGCAATGAAATCTGAAAATTATTTGATATTATTCTGGTACATTTTCATTCATGTTATACTGGTGCTTGCTGGACTCGTACTAAAAGGATAAAGACTTGTTAAAAAGCTAAAAGACGCATTCCAAGGATACATCGACACGAGGAAAAAAGGTGTTTTCTCACCTCATGTTAGGATGTTACTTTGTGTTAACTAATGAAGAAAAGGCAGTCTGTAATTTTCATGTGAGTCAGAAGGACAGGGAAAACCCTGAGCTCCCCCATAGTTCTTACCTTGACCTGCTAACACATGTTCCCAGATTCACAGATTATAAAGCCAGATAGGATCACTGTGACCATCTAGTCCAGGGGTGGGCAAACCTTTTGGCATGAGAGCCACATCAGGGTTCCAAAACTGTATGGAGGGCCGGGTAGGGAAGGTTGTGGCTCCCCAAGCAGCCTGACCCCCGCCCCCTATCCGTCCCCTCCCACTTCCCAACCCCCTCAGAACCCCCCACCCATGCAACCCCTCCTGCTTCTTGTCCCCTGACCGCTCCCTCCCCCCAGGACCCCACCCCCTATCCAACCTCCCTGCCTCCTGACTGCCCTGACCCCTATCCACACCCCTGACCAGCCCCCCGGGACTCTCATGCCTATCCAACTCCCCTGTTCTTCGTCCCCTGACCGCCCCCTTGAACCTCAGCCCCATCCAACCACTCCCTGCTCCCTGTCCCCTGACAGCCCCCCAGGACCCTCTGCCCCTTATTCAACCCCCCCGCTCCCTGCCCCCTTACCATGCCGCTCAGAGCAGCATGTCTGGCAGCCGCACCACCCCGCTGAAGCCAGCCACACCACCACACTGCCCGGCAGGAGCTCACAGCTGTGCTGCCCAGAGCGCTGGCGGTACGGTGAGCTGAGGTTGTGGGGGAGAGGGGACAGCAGGGGAGGGGCCGGGGGGCTAGCCTCCCCGGCTGGGAGCTCAAGGGCCAGGCAGGATGGTCACGTGGGCCGGATGTGGCCCACTGGCCATAGTTTGCCCACCTCTGATCTAGTCTAACCTCCTGTATAACAGACCACAGCACTGAACTAATTCCTGGTTGAACTAGGGCAGATCTGTTAAAAAAAAAAATTCCAATTGTGATTCTAAAATTGCCAGCGATGGAGAATCTATCCATAATTAATCAACAGTTGATTACCTCACTGGAAAAAATTGTATCTCATTTCTGGTCTGAATTTGTCTAGCTTCAAATTCCAGCTATTGGATCTTGTTAGATCTTTGTCTGCTTGACTGCAGAGCCCTTTCGTTAATACTACATACTGTCTTCAGCGTGGATCAAAACTCAGAATTTCCATTCTATGGGAAACTCCAACATTTCCAAATTTCTTTTCATCCCGTATCAGAGCAAAATCAAAATAGACTGTGAAACGAAAATTCCAAAATACTTCCTTTTTGTTAACATCAGAACGACATTTCAGTATGGCTGTTTTGATTTTATCAGGACAATCATATATACTGGCATAAACCAACCTTGCAGACTAGACCTTCTATTTCATAAAGGAGGGGCAGAGCATTTACACAGCTGGCCTGCACCCAGCAGTGATCCACTCTGAGCGCCCTTATTACCAAACACAGGGGCGTGCCGTGGAAGAGCTAGGGCAGCCCTTGGATGGAAATACCAACACGACTCAGTGACGCACCCGGTAGATCACTTGCTCTGTTGGAGCATGCCCGCAGCTACTTGCATAAGGGCCTCCTCTGTGCACGCTCTCTCTGTCATGGGGATTTAATGCCTCATGATGCCCGCTGCACCAGTGGAACGTCAGGGTTGGAAGCTGAGTAAGTGGGACCAGCGTAAACTCCATTTTGCAGCAGTGCAGTGCACTGGGGGTTTGCATGCACTTAGCTACATCAATCCAAACATGCCCACTTTAGACAGGCTGTTTGCCAGCATGGAGATCTTTTTGCTACATCCTACACCTAGGGTCGCCTACTGGCTGCACTGGCATTCAGCAAAAAGCCATCATTCCAGTGCCATGGCAACTGCCAATCCTCCTGCTAATGAGAGAGGGGCCCTTCCCTCCAGCCCTCACCACCTTACCCAGCCTCAGAAATCTCACGTTTATTACTGCAAGTTCCAGAGATCAAGAACACAGAACCACTGAACCCAGGCTGCAGAGAACATTATGTGGCCCGCAGACATGAGTTCCCCAGCAGTCGAATCCCATTGCTTTTTGAGTAGCCCTCAGCAGGGTGAGTGGCAAACACAACACCCAGTGGTACAGCCAAACTGCACAAGGTCTGCTGGGATATAGCTACAACATAGATCCATAGATTTTAAAGCCACGAGAAACTTTAGGTCATCTAGACCTGGTCTACGCTTAGAAGTTTTGCTGGCGTAGCTATACCTGGGGGTGTAAGTTTTTGGTGACACAGTTGTGCCAGCGAAAACCCGGGCGATGCAATTTTTTCTGTAATAGATTATTTCACTTGGGGAACTGGTATAAACTATATTGGCAAAAGGACTTTTTTTCCCAGTATAAACTGCTTCTACACGGGGAGGGTTTGCCAGTACAGCTATACCAGCAAGACAAGGCCCTACTCTGACCTCCTATATAGCAGAGGCCAGAGAATTCCATTGTTACCCTTTTGTATTGAGTCCAATCACTTGTGTTTGACTAAAGCATCTTCCAGAAAGACATTGAATCTGGAGTTCAAATGGAGAATCCACTACTTTCCTTGGGAGTTTGTTCCAAGGGTTAACCACCCTCTCCGTTAAAAAAAACAACTGTGCTTTATTTCTAATGTGGATGTGTCTGGCTTTAACTTCTAGCCATTAGGTCTTGCTCTGTCTCTCTCTCCTAAAGGGCCCTTTAGTACCCAAGATTATCTCCCCGTGAAGGTACTTACATACTATAATCAAGTCACCTTGCTATCTTCTTTCTGAAAAACACATTGAGCTCTTTAAGTCTCTCACAGGCAATTTTTTCCCGCCCTCAAATAATTTTTGTGCCTCTTCTCTGCACATTCTCTGGTTTCTCCCTTTCAAAACGTGGATGCCAGAACTGGACACAGTATGAGTCTCACCAATGTCATATTCAGAGGTAAAATCACTTCCCTGCTTCTATTCACTATTTCCCTGTTTGCTGAAAGATGCTGGGCTCCTACTTATGGCTCAGGGAGCTGAGAGTGCTCAGTGCTGCACAGGCTTCGGTATTTAATGCCCAGTTGCTCTATGGTTTAGGTTTCCTTTCCCCACCTTCCTTTCCAGTTGAGTTTTAGGCAAGCCACAACTAGGATATTTTCTGTATCAGTGCCCACTAGAAAAAGAAACCTCCCTCGAGGGCGATTTATTTCCACTATGAAAAGGGCAGCGCTTTAACGGCTTCCACATGAGGAGAGCCACTGCCAAAAGAAATAATATTCTCTACTTGTTTCACTCACAAATATTAACATCTTTAATCTGTGATATTTTTCTGAGGGCCCATAAAAATACCTCAAAACTGATGCTTAAAGGAAAAAAACTCCCACCATGGCATAGTTCTATTAATGGGCTTTGGCTGCCCCTTGGCTCAGAAATGTCCTCAAAAGCCCAGTCACTAAAGGCCAACTCATCAGCTGGTGTAAATCGGAGCAGGTCCATTGAAGCCAGCAGATTATAGGTGATGAAACAAGAAACTCTCATAGGAGATGGCTCCAGCCCCAGGTGTATTGCTTTATACCAGACACTCTCAAACTGTGGTCCATGGACCACCAGTGGTCCACGAGCTCCATTCAGGTGGTCCACGGATAGTTCCCTCTAAGGTGCACATCTGGGCAGCTGCACACAAGAGAATGAAGGACGACTCACCTTATTAGTGGAGCTGTGCAGGCATGGCTCCACTAATTAGGTGCCTGGACCCTGGAGAAGATGCACACATAAGATGAGGTGGTGGCCTTGGGGGGAATAGGGGGTAGGTGGGAGGGGGCAGTGGGGTGAGAAGAGGGGGTGGGGGGAATTTGGGATGTTCAGGGCTGTGGCGGCCAGAGCAAGAGGCAACTTTCCCCAGTTCCAGGGCTGCCGAAGCAGGGAAGAGACCCCTCACCTTCCCAGTCCCAGCTTGGGGGCTGCCGCAGGGGGGGAGAGGGCACATCCATCGCATTAGAAAGGTAAGACTACTGATATTAAAATATGAGTTGTGTGCTTTTATTTGTAGAACAAAAAACATTAATTATTATTAAGGGTTTTTTTATAGAGCGCTTTTATCCAAAGCGTTTTACAATAGTTAGCTAACGGTACAAACAACATTTGGAAAGTGGTCCGCCGAGACCCTCAGCAATTTTCAAGTGGGCTTCAAAAAAAAAAAGGCTTGAGAACCACTGCTCTATACAGAATAGCTGATAATGCTAATAAACCCTAGCTCTTCTACAGGGCCGGCTCCAGCATTTCTGCTGCCCCAAGCAAAAAAAAAAAAGCCGTGATTGGCGGCGGCAGTTCAGTGGCAGGTCCTTCGCTCCTAGAGGGAGTGAGGGACTTGCTGCCCCTGAATTGCCGCAGGTGCCGCCCCTCTCCCTTGGCCTCCCCAAGCACCTGCTTGTTAAGCTGGTGCCTGGAGCCGGCCCTGCTCTTCTATAGCACCTTTCTTCCGTAGAGCTCAAAGTGCTTTACAAAAAAAAAAAATAATAATAATGGAGATATCCCATCTCCTAGAACTGGAAGGGACCTTGAAAGGTCATCGAGTCCAGCCCCCTGCCTTCACTAGCAGGACCAAGTACTGATTTTGCCCCAGATCCCTAAGTGGCCCCCTCAAGGATTGAACTCACAACCCTGGGTTTAGCAGGCCAATGCTCAAACCACTGAGCTATCCCTCCCCCCCAGGTCAGTATCATTCTCACAGATGGGGAAACTGAGGCACAGAGAAGTAAAGAGACTTACCCAAAGCCAGTGGCAGAGCTGGGAATAAAACGCTGGTATCCCGAGTCCCAATCCAGTGCTCTGGCCATTAGATCACACTGCCCTCCTGGAATTCCTCACACCAAGGCCTTGTCTGGACTAGAATAAATGGGATGGCATTAGGAAGTGTTAGCTCACATGTTGGAAGCATCTAACCTAGCTCCCAATTTTACCACCTAGGTCCCCTGGTGGGATATTGAAATCTGCCTATCTGCATATTTAGGCACCTAAATCTTTTTTTAACATCTGATTCTTAGCCCTTCAGTCTGGACCAACAAAATCAGCATCAGTTAATCACCCTTGGACATAGTCCTGGAAGGCACCTGTGGGGTCACTGAGTCCAGTCCCAGCTACTGCAGGCAACACCGTCATATAATCCCGGGCATAAATGTATCAAATTCCATGCTGAAACTAACTGGGTTGTTTGCCCCCACTGCTCCTATGGGGAGGCTGCTCCAGAAGTCCCTCCTCTAATGGGCAGAAACCATTATTTCCAGCTAAAATTTATTCCTGTCCAGTTTATCCCAATTGGTTCTTGTGCCAACATTGTCCTTTAGCTTCAATAGCTCTTCTCCCACTCTGGGATCCACTCCCAAATGGATGCATTTCTAGAGAGCAACCAGATCCCCTCTCAGCCTTCATCTGGCCAGGTTAAACAAGCCTCTCATAAAATTGGCTCTCCATTCCCCTCATCAGCCTAGAAGCCCTTCTCTGCAGGCAGCTACTTTGACCAAATGACACACTCTGCTCCACACCTGGATTTAACTTAATATTCCCTGAGTTTAAGGCCCAAATTCAGTGTGTTATTTAATTTTTTTTTTTAAGTTTTACAAAACACAGTAAGAAATGTCTTTGTGACATTAAAAAAAAAACACAACACAATCAAATAGAAATAGATTATTTGGGTAAATATCCACATACACACACACGATCAGCCTCCCACCCATATGAACAAAGAATGCTGTTCACATGGCTTTGATCCTGATTCAGGTCACAATACAAATAATTTATAAGAGGGAAAACTGTTAAAGGAAAGATTTCAATCATTGGATGGTCTTGTGGTTAAATAATAATCCCTAGCTCTTATCTAGCACTTTTCAACGGTAGATCTCAAAGCACTTTACAAAGAAGGCCAGCATCATTATCCCCTTTTTACAAATGGGGAAACTGAGGCATAGAGTGGAAGTGACTTGTCCAACGTCACCCAAGATTGAAGCACTGAACTGGGACCCAGGAAATCTGGGCTCAATTCCTGGATCTGCCATTGAACTCCCTGTGTGGGCAAGTAATTCAGTCTCTCTGGGCCTTAGTTTCCCTGTCTATAAAAGAGGGGATGATCTTTCTTATCTGTTTAGACTGTAAGCACTTTGGGTGCAGGGACTGTATTTCCCTGTGTGTCTGTGCAACACTTAGCACAAGGCGGGGGGCCTTGCTCTTGGTCAGGGTCTGTGCAGCACCACAATGGGGGCCCTAGTCTCAGTCAGGTCTGTGCAGTGCCTGATACAACAGGGGGCCCGATCTCTGTCCAGCACAGCCGTCCAGCACCCAGCACAATGTGTTGGGGCCTCTAGGCACTACTGTAATACACATATTAATAAATAGTCAGAACGGAATTAAAGATCAAATCTCAAAGGTGGCTGGAGATTTTTGGTGCCTGACTAGAGATGCCCAGAGGTGCTGAGCATCCACCGCTCCCCTGGACTTCTGGGTGCTGATTAGGGCCCAACCTCAGCCCCACAGGTGTGTCCAGCTGGGCCCCCCAAAGTTGAAAGGGCTTTTTCCATTAAATCACTTTAGGTTTCACCAGCCAGTTGGGAACAGGGGTAAATCACAGCGTGTGAGCCAACAGCTCTGCCCACCCCGAAAGGGTCATGCCCTGCCAGAGAAAGGGCTCTGGGGGTGGGGGGACACTCAGAAGTGGGGGGACATAATGCAGTAGGGGGAGGGGGAATGGGTGACAGTGGGGGGCGGGTACAGGGGGCAAGAGGTGGGGGGTGCAGTTGCCACAGGGGGAGGGGGCAGATACTGCAGGGGGGCAGTTATGGGGGGAGTTACTACAGGAGGCGGGGGCTAGGGTGACCAGACAGCAAATGTGAAAAATCGGAACAGGGGGTGGGGGGTAATAGGAGCCTACATAAGAAAAAGACCCCAAAATCAGGACTGTCTCTATAAAACCGTGACATCTGGTCACACCTAGTGGGGGCATTAGTGTGGGGGTCACATGCTGCGGGTGGGCAACAGTGGAGGCTGCAAGGGATAAAAAGGGGGCGAACCGGGGGGGCCGGGCTGGTGGGGAAGGGGGCGCCTAAGGGAGGGGGGAAAGGGGGCTGGGGGGGGGGGGGGAGGAGACCGGTTGTCATAGAGACTTACTCTGGGCCCCAGCCGCCATTTTCCGGCCTCCTCCGGCAGCAGCTGCAGCTGCCCGCCCCGCCCGTCGGGGAGCGGGGGGAGTGGTGACGGCCGGGCCCCGCCCCCAGCCCCAGCTACCGGGCGCCGTAGCGGAGGCGGGGTGGCGGAGCCCGGTGCGGCTCTGCGCTGCATCCTGGCACTAGGCCGGGACAGGTATGAGGCCAGGCCGCTGCCGGGGGCGAGGGTCTAGCTCCTGCCTCGCTCTGGGAGCCAGGACGCCTGGGTTCTGTCCCATCTCTGGGAGGCCAGTGGGGGCTGGGAGCCAGGACGCCTGGGTTCTGTCCCAGCTCTGGGAGGCCAGTGGGGGCTGGGAGCCAGGACGCCTGGGTTCTATCCCCAGCCAACCCATTGTAAGGCAGCACGAGCGTGTAAACCCGAGATCGGGCTCTTCTGATGCCTGCCGCCCAGCACGGGTGGGGGCTGGAACACAGACTTCAGCTCCCTGCCTGCGCTAACACATACGGTTCCCATGATCCCCAGTGCTGCCCTCATGCTTCTCTGGCCTGCTGAAGCCCTCCAACGCTCTCCCCTCAGCTGCTGCGATCGCTTCCACCTCGCCACCTTCATGCAGGATCCCCAGCACGGAACACACACTAGTGGCAACAGCTGTTAAATCAACCTCTGTTTCCCCACCAGGCCCCCTTCCCTGCGTGGCTGCTCCCCTTCACTCTTAGGGTTCACTGGGCAGCTGAGCACATCTTTGTTCCCCTGCGCTGCCCTGGCCTCAATGATGGTGAAGCAGCAATGGGCAGATGCCAGGCAATTCAGCTGCCTGCCTCTATGTGTAGCATGTAATGTAGATTACTCCCTTCTGACCCCCACAGTTAGCCAAAATTCAGGGTAACGCCAGTTAGGATTGAAGCTAGGCAACATTTTTCAGCCAAAACGTTGGGCCAAAAAATGCAGATTTGGGCTGACCGAAAAATGTTGTGAATTTGTGTCAAATTTGCCAAATTGTTTTGGTTTTAAAAAAATCCAAAATATTTTGTAATTTTTGAAAGGAAATATTTCAGTTTTTCCAGTTCAAAATGACTTGTCCTTTCAAAATTTACTTTGATTTTATTTAAACAAAATTCAGAGAACGCATAAAAAAGTTTGGAAACCAAATGGTTTGACGGAAACAGGATTTTTTTTTCCAGCTTTTTGATTCACTGCCAAATTTTAAAAACTTTCAGTTTGGGCCAACCCTAGTTTTCTTCAATTTTTCAGAATGGTCAGCAAACTGGAAAGACCCTGTCCCTCTGGTCTCCGTGGCTAGTGCGACTTTGCCCACAGTCACAATGTGCCTCTTTCAGGCAGCACTTAGCCCAAAAAGCTCTCACTCCCCCTGGGCTTTTCTCCCTGCTTCTCCGGGCTGAGCCCCTGGCTTTCTGATCCTTCTCGGCTTCTCTTTCTCATGCATACCTCGGCTAAAATGATACCCATCAAACACCTCTGCCCACACATGCACCTTGTTTTGGGCAGTGTGACATATGCCTGTGGTTGGGGTGGAGGCCCCTATTGTTTCATAGAGTTTTAAGGACAGAAGGGATCATCAGTCCTCCTGTACAGCACAGTCCACTTAGTTTTGCTCATTTATCCCATATTGAGCCCAATGACTTTAGTTTGACCAAAGCATTTCAGTCCTCCTCAGGAAACTAAACTGTTGTGTACTGCAGGCAAAGAACAGGAGAAACCAGGCGGCCACCCATGCGCGAGGCCCTGTGATGGCAGGGAATTGATGAGGTTGGACAGATGACCCCCGCTGGTGACCCATGCTACAGAGGAAGGTGAAAAAACACAAAGGTCCCTGCCAATCTGACTTGAGGGAAATTTCTTCCTGACCCTAAATCTGATGATCAGCTGGATCCCGAGCAAGCAGCCAGGCAGCTAGACAGAGGATTAACTGGATTCTGAACCACCTCAGAGCCTGGCCTACCCTCTCTGGTGTCCAGTCTCCAATCCCTGATGCTTCAGAGGAATGCAAAAAAAGCCAAACAAACCTAGAACAAACCAGGCCAATTGTGCGTTGGTGGCAAAATTCCTTTCTCACTCATTTCAGCCACCTGAAAAGGAGTGTAATTGTTTTTACATGTGTCCCAAATGAAGGGCAGTGTTTACACCCACTGGTTTGAACAATCTTTCACCTCACCCATAACAGTCGGAAACATGGGAATTGCCAGACTGAATCAGAGTCATGGCCCATTTAAATCCAATGTCCTGTCTCTGACAGAGACCAGAACCCAATGATTCAGAGGAAAGTGTGAGAATCCCACAGTGGGCAGATATGGAGTAATCTGCCTTCATGCAGGTTTGATCCAACCCCTAATAGAGACTGGCTTAAACCTTGACACACGAGTGTTTATGTCCCTTCCAATCCTATTGTAAAACTGTTCACTATGAGAACTCTGGAGGTTGTGGTGAGCCTTGCAAATGTCCCATTGCTCTTTGAAGTTCCTGGCTTCAATTTAAAACTAAACATCTTTGTTACTGCTTGAGTGATTGTAGCAGCTAGAGACCTCAGCTGAGACCATGGTCTTGTGGGTGCTGCACAGACCCTGACCGAGATCAAGCCCTTGTTGTGGTGGATGTGGCACAAAACCTGACTAAGATCAGGGCCCTTATTGTGCCAGATGCTTCATAGACCCAGGCCAACATTAGTGCCTTATTCTGCTGGGCACTGAACAGACACACGGTGAGAATCTGTTCATGCCCCAAAGAGTTTACAGTCTATATAGCCCAAAGGATGGATTTTTATCCCATTTTACAGATGGGGAAATGGAGGCACAGAGAGACTGAAGGGCTAGACCCAAAAAGGGACGTATGCATTGTTATGCTGAGTGTTGCAATGCCTAACTCTTAGGTGCCCTGCTGCCTAGTGGCATCCTGAGCCTTGAGTTGGGTATCCATGCACTATATGGGGAGAGTTAAGCGCTGAGGACAGGAATTCTCAGAAGCCAGCAAGATGAGCAGGGACCCACTTAAGTTAACCAGGAGTGAAGTGCACAGGAAAGTGGGGGGGAGCTTAGGGACCAGATTCACAAAGATGCGTAGGCACCTAACTCCCATTGAGCTGGGCCTCCACACACCTCCCTCTGCTTGGGATTCTCAGCCATGAATTCTCTTCTGGAGCCAGGCGCCTAAGCCAGGATATTCCTTTCTTGTATAAAAGCACAGAAACTCCATCATACCTAATAGCCCAGTGGTTAGGGTACACCCCTGGGATGAGGCAGGTTTGGGTTCCTGCTTCAAGAAATATGTAATTATTTATTCAAAGTGAAACAGCTTTAACAGAAGAGAATGGTGGAGAGAGACCCATCTGAGAGGACCCTAGAGCTTGGCTTGGCAGAGTGTATATATACATCTTCTGCTGCCTAATTCCTATATAAGTGTGACAGATAATATCCATGTTTATTTGTAAGCTTTTTTTAAATCAATGTAAGTGTTCACAGTTGTGGGAAATTATGGGTGGAGATCAGACAATGGGGGGGGGGTAGACAATAATTATGTAATGGCAATAGATGTTGGGTTTCAAAAAGTTACGGGTAAAACACCAATTGTCAACATCACATGTCCAAATATACCAAGTAAATATACTTAAATCAAACTCTGCTAAGTTCTCAAGCCGCATTTCTCTTACTTTGCCTGTCTGTACATTGCAGTTATCAATATAAATATGTTTGTCAGTTTGTGTGTGTAGGTGAAATTGATGTCTGGCCATATTTGCTGATCAAAATCTTGCCCTTCCAAGCCTACCTGTTGCCCAGTGTTCAGGGCGATCTGCTGGGTTGTGGGAGACCGAGCTGAAGGTGAGTATCGCACATTCCAGGCGTGTGCACTGACCACTGAGCTACTGGCTATTTTACACACACACTGCCTGATCGGTGTGCTCTGAGCACGCCTGCTGGATCGGAGTCTGCTCAGGGGAATGTCTAGTAAAGTTTGACAATCCCACTGCAGTTGAAGAACGGACAAGGGCTCTGAGCAGCTCAGTAGCTGTGGGGTGACATAAGGACTTAGTGGCTGTCTATGGAGTTAGGAGGCAGCTGAGTGGGGGTTTTGGGAAAGTTAGTGGCACTTAATTGTTGAACTTAGGCACCTACAGAGACAGACACCTGAGTCCCTTTGTGGATCTTGACCAAAATGATTTCTCCAGGGTCACACAGGTAGTTTGTGGCAGAGATGGATATTGAGCCCAAATGTCCTGTACCCCAATGCAGCACCTTAACCACACCACAGTCATTCCTCTCCTTTGCATTTGAAGTGGCCACATAGATAACTGATTTAATGGATGTGAAGGGCCTGCTCTGAGTTCCCAAGGGACCTGCCATGCCCAGTGTGTGCCCATTCAATGGCTGACATGAGGCAAAATGCCCAGGCAAAGCAGCTCAAAGCCAGCACAGGGATTCTAAGGGGGGAGGCAGTAGCTAAGCAGATCTGGGGCTCTGTGTCAGCTTCAATGGTGTTGTGGGAATGAGACCAGGAGGGGGGGCACAAGACCGTTGGCAACAATCCCCCTTTTGTCAGCACGGCTGCGATGACCTCATCCTGTTCCGGGGGACAATGCCCCCCGTGTTCCCTGGCCGGGGGCTCCCCGACAATGAGCCCAGTCAGGGCTGGCAAGCGGAAGTGACGCTGTGGGAGCCCCGTTGCCAGGGAAGCAGGGCAGCTATGCCCCACGGAGTGGGGGCGACAGGGAGAGCTGGCCCCCCACAATGTGACAGGGAGGTTAATAAATTCAGGGGGGAGAGGGCTGAGTTTTTTTGCCATTTGGGAGCTTTGAAGCTCTTATGGTCCATCCCCCCAGCCATGAACACACACCTGGAGGGAGAGTTAGCCCTGGAGGGGAACCACTTGCCCAGAGTTGCTGGCAATGCCAGGATTAGAACCTAGGAGTCCAGGGGTGTGTGTGTGGGGGGGTGGAGGGTAGGTCTCATGGTTGTGTGGCCCCGCCACCAAAGGAGGTGGAGGGAGTAGGGAGAATAGACGATGGACTCAGATGGGGCAGAGCTCCCACTTCCTCCCAGGATGGACATTTGGGGCAGGGTTTCACAGCCCTTGTCACTGTGCCCCCATGGCAAGGATGTGGCAGAAATATGTCCAGAATGCAGGATGACTCAAAGGGCCCCTTCCAACCACAAACCCCACTCCTCTCTTAGAGTGGGGATAAAATCCAGTGGTCCTCACTCCCATCCCCCCTGCTCTAGCCCACTGGACCACAGTCTAGGATACAACCTATGATCCCTGGCTCCCACTATCCCACCTCTGACCATAAGATACTTTTCTTTCCTAGGAGCTGGGTAGTCAAGACTCCTGGGTTCTCTCACCAGCACTGGGAGGAGAGGTGTGCATGTGCGCATGCGTGTGCACATGCAGGTCCCCTCCTCAGGTTTGCAATGGCTCCATTCATTAGAGATCTGCCCCAGAAAAGCCGTGTCTAATCTGATTTGTAATTGGTACTAATTAGCGTTAATCACAGTGGGAAACACAGACCGGGGACCTTGGCTGGGGATGGGGGATAGAATGGAGCTGCTAATGAGTGGAATAGAGTTGGAGAAGTTTGGCAAGTCCTGACTTCCCCCACCTCCTCTCCCAGACCTGGGAATAGAATCCAGGCACCCTGACTCTCAACTCCCCAGTTCTAACCCACCAGACCCCACCCCCTTCCCACAGTTCATTCACATCAGTGGTGCTCCATTGGCATGACAAGCATTGCCAAACATGTACGATAAACTCAGATGCCTCTGATTTCTACCAGGGGGTGGAACAACCCTGCCTGCAAGGGAGAGGGTCACACACTGCATATTTTGGCTCCATGCCCATGTCACTCCTGCCCATTGGAATCCCCTGGTGACTGAAATGCTTCTCAAAAAGTGGTGTGGGAGGAGCTGTCTGGGAGCTCGAGCCATCTAGCCAGATGCTGGAGATATAGGGTGGAATGGGCAGGGAGCTTGAACCACCCAGCTGGGCACAGAGCCATCAGGCAACACAGCTGGCAGGGGGCTAGAGCCACCCAGCCTGATACTGGAGCCATGGGGCAGCACAGCCGGCAGGGGACTAGAGCCGCCCAGCCCGATACTGGAGCCACGGGGCGGCACAGCCGGCAGGGGGCTAGAGCCACCCAGACAGATACCAAAGCCACAGGGCGGCACAGCCGGCAGGGGACTAGAGCTACCCAGCCTGATACCGGAGCCAAGGGGCAGTACTGCTGGCAGGGGACTAGATCCACCCAGCCCGATACTGGAGCCATGGGGCAGCACAGCCAGCAGAGGACTAGAGCCACCCAGCCCGATACTGGAGCCACGGGGCGGCACAGCCGGCAGGGGACTAGAGCTACCCAGCCTGATACCGGAGCCAAGGGGCAGTACTGCTGGCAGGGGACTAGATCCACCCAGCCCGATACTGGAGCCATGGGGCAGCACAGCCGGCAGAGGACTAGATCCACCCAGCCAGATACTGGAGCCATGGGGCGGCACAACCGGCAGGGGACTAGAGCCGCCCAGCCCGATACCGGAGCCATGGGGCGGCACAGCCGGCAGGGGGGGCTAGAGTTACCCTGAACCAATCAGCGCGGCCGCAGGCAGCCGCTGACTTCCGGGAAGGGGGCGGCTGGGGCCGGGCCATGGAGCTGGAGCTGGAGGTAGCGAATCTGGCGCTGAGCCCGGCGCGGGGCTGGGGAGCGGAGCGCTCGGGGGCTCCCGCGCAGGGGCCGGGCTGTGCCGTGGGGTGAATGGCCCCACAAGGTGCCCCGGGCAGGCTGCCCTGCAGGGCTGGGATTAGCCGGCTGCAGCCCCGTCCCCTGTGCTCCTTGCCCCCGGGGAGGCGGGAGCTGTGCGCGTGTCCGGTTCATTGGCAGCCAGGAGAATAGAGATGGGGAGGGGGGTTCATGGCTCCCAGCCCCCAGCTCTATCCGCTAGACCCCACTCCCCTCCCAGAGCTGGGGAGAGAACCCAGGTGTCCTGGCTCCCACCTGCACACCCCTGCTCTCATCAGTACAGCTCTATATGTGTGTGGAGTTTAACTAGCAGCTTTGGGGTATTGCCCCTAATAACCCCACCCACCCCTAAGAACCCCTTCCGCGGTCAGAGGGGATGGCATGAGCCTGCAGCGCTGCCCCTCTAGGAAGTGGCTGAAGCTCAATCCCCACCCTAAACCCCTCCATGCACCGGGCAGCCTTGGGGCACATGCGTCCTGGGGGCGAGGGGGTTCTCATGGGGATGGGGGAGGTGTGCAGTGCCCATGCAGCCAGCTCTCCAGGCCAGTAGGGGATGGCATGTGGGGACCATACGGCCAGCTCTCTGGGGCAGTGGGGAGAGGTGTTTGGTGCCCATGGAGCCCTCTCTCTGGGGCAGTGGGAGGCAGATCTCTGGGTGAATGGGGGAGGCTTAGTGCTCCTGGGGCCAGGTCTCTCTGGCAGTAGAGGAAGGGGGGCGGTCATCCATGGGCCTGGATCTCCTGGGCAGTAAGGGGGTGTGCAGTGCCCATGGGGTCTGTTCTCTGGGGCAGTGTGGGGAGGTACAGCGTTTGTGGGGCAATCAGGAGCATCTGGTGTCCATGGGACCAGCTCTTGGGGGAGGGATGCAGTGCCCATGGAACCAGCTCTTTAGGGCAGTGGGGGGCCTTGGTACCCTTGGGTTTGGCTCTCCAGGGTGTGTGTGAGGGGGTGGTAGCCTGGCATAGAAACTGAGTGATCCCCATCTTTTCCTCCCAGATGCCCTGAGCCTGGTGTCCGGGGCTGGGAGGCACAGGGAAGCACCATGGACCCTGAGATCTCCATCATGCTGCAGTGTCCGTCTCCCAAGGGCCTGGCAGAAACAGAGGTGCGGGCTGAGCTCTCCCCAGCATACGACCGGCGCCAGCTGCCCGGGGGCCAGGCCTGGATCGACGCTGTCTGGGAGGCCCGGTGCCGCCGCAGCCCCTGGCTTTTCAACGGCTCCAAATTCCGGCTGCATTCAGCCCAGCTGGATGGGGGCTCCCTGACCTTTCGTCTGGGCCTCACCTGCTACAAGGACTTTCTGGGTACCAACCGGGCTGGCATGGCCAGGCACCTCCAGCAGCAGGGGCGGCAGGACTTTGGGGACAGCCAGGCCTACCTGGCGGAGCCGCTGGGAGTGGGCGCCATGGTGCATACCACTGATGACTGCTTCGTCTTCCTACGGCGCAGCCTGAAGGTGGGCGAGGCGCCTGGCCTCGTAGACATCCCCGGGGGGCATCCTGAGCCACAGGTGGGTTCACCCAGCACCCCTAGAATGGAAAGGCCCCAGATCCCATTCCCCACCCCCTGAGTCAGCCAGTTCTCCCTCACCCTGGGAAACCTTAACTCCCACCGCCTGCCCCCATTGCACATCTCCTGGACTCCCTGTAAGTGTAGGAATGTTTTTTCCCTGGCATCCACCTCCCTTGCTGTGTTCCACTCCAGAGGTGCATTTCCTGACCCTGGGCTCCTTCCTCTGCTGCAGGCTGTGGTGGGGGATGTCCCAGAAGAATCCATCCGTTTGCAGGATCTCCCCAGACAGATGGTTGTCAAGGAGATCTTCAACTCCATCCTGCGGGAGATCCGAGATGAGGTGAGAGATGTGGGGTATTGGCTGTTGGTGTCTCTGTGCTCTGCTGCCCCTCATTAACCCGCCTCCCTGCTCCATAGGTCAACCTGCCACTGCCCACCCTAAGCCAGCCAGTGCTGCTGGGCATCGCTCGGAACCAGACCAGCGCAGGTCGGGCCAGCGCTGAGTTCTATGTCAGGTAATGGGGCTAATTCAGTGCACAGAGAGGCCAGGAGGGCTATGCTAGGCACAGGGAGAGCTCAGGAGGCAGAGGTCCACTTTGGTGGATCTGGCTCAGGCACTGTTGATTCAATTGGTGGCTTATACCCATGTCCTGACTGTTTGGATCTAGAAGCTAGAGGAACCCTGAACTGGTGATAGATCCAATCAGCAATTGGGGTGCAACCTCTCTCCACATCCTGGGGCCCTGGCTTCCTCTACCATATTCTCCCCACCCCCAGCCAAAATAAACATACTAGCATGGCGCCAAGATTGGGACCTCACATTGTGCCAGGCGCTGCACAGACACACAGTGAGACAGTCCTTGCCCTGAGGAGCTTGCAGTCTAACTAGACAGAAGAAAGATCGTTATCCCCATTTTAAAGATGGGGAAATTGAGGCACATAGCAGGGATGCAACTTGTCCAAAGTGTCTGAGAGTCGGTGGCAGAGCTAGGAACAGAACCCAGGTGTCCTGAGCTCTTACCACAAGGCCAGGCTTCAACTTCGCTGCACAAAGGGACAGAGAATAAACAGGTGCAGCTGCCATTGGGCCTCAGGTCCGGTTGTCTCTGTTCTGCTAATGGAGCCACCCCATGTCCCAGGTGCAGTCTGACGTTGGAGCAGGTGAAGCAGAGATATGAGATCGGGGGGCCTGAAGCTCAGGAATCCACCGGCATCATCTTTATCAAGAGAGAGGTAAGGGGAGGCACAGCCTGGCAGATGGGAATAGAACCCAGGAGTCCTGACTCCCAGTCCCCCTGCTCTAATCCACTGGACCCCATTCCCCTCTTAGACCTGGGAATTGAACCCAGGAGTCCTGGGGGAGTCCCGGCTCTCCTAGCTCCCGTGGTCGATAAGGGTCACAAATGAGCTCTGGGTGATGCCGGCAGGTACCCTGCCTCCCTGCTCCCTGGCACTGATCCCGTGGTGTCCCTGTGCTTCCCCTGCAGGACGTCCTGACTCTGGAGCAGACCGGAGGGATGTGGAGGGAGCTGTGCCCATCTGCCAAGGGGGCTGTCAGACTCTACACCCTGGTTCAGGGTGGGGGGCAGTGACAGGAAGGGGACTGACCTCCCCGGGCCGCCATGGGGGCTTCTCTGTGCCAAACTGAGCATCGACAGACCCTGCAAGCTCTCTACACATGCCAGCCCTATGTCATGGAGCCAGCAGGAGGGGGATCACTGCAGGACCGGACTCTCCAGGGGCAGGGCCCAGTTCTGGCTGTTTTAGCCATGGCTGTTGAGAACCCATCTCCCAATAAAGAACTTATTCTTTGACAGCAGTGGCAGGTGCTAAGCCTCTGGCATGATCCCATTTCCCAGAATGCACTGGGCTGGCCCAACCCTGAAGGAGGCAGCAGCACTTCCCCATAGCCTCCTATCTGGATGATCTCGGCCAGCTGCCATCAGAGCTGAAGTGTGTGTGTGTGTGTGTGTGTGTTGAGGGGGGACGACTGGCTAGCCCAGGGGAGTGTGGAATGGGATTTGGGGCCTTTCCCCTCTAGGGGGCACTGGCTGGGGGATAGGATACACTTTAGCCCCTTTCCCAAGGGCTACATGAGCTCTAAGGGAATCCCAATCCCCAGAGGGGGGCTGGTGCACCCCGGAGACTCTGATGGTTCCCCCAGCTCTCTGGTCTGCATTGTCCAGTCTTACCATGCAGCAACCCCTCAGCTGGCCCTCTTGCCCCAGGACTGGATATAGCACTAGTCTCTCATGATGATAATACAAAAGCCTCTGCCCTATCTCCCCTCTCAGAGCCAGGGAGAGAAACTAGGAGTCCTGACTCCCAACCCCATGTTCTAACCACTGGACCACACACACCCCGCTCAGGTAGAGAAGGATCAAAATTCCTGGGGCCAGTGGGGAGTGGGGTCTAGTGGTTAGATCTGTGCAGGGTCTTTCCCCAGTCACAGCTGGGCAGTGGATGGGGTTGTCCCTGCACACCTATGACATCACATTAATGGCTGGAGGCGTCAGCCATAGGCGTCCTGGGATGCTGGGGCCCCGGAGACATTAATCCTGGTCTCGGCCGGCCCAAGGGCAGCTCAGCCCCTAATCGGCTCAAGGAGGGGTGAATGGCTAGTTTGATGGTGAGGCCTGGAATCCTGGCTCGTTAATTGTGTTCGAGCTGCCAATAAGCTGGATAATCGGAGCTGAGTGGGAGGAACGGCTAAAGCCTTGAGATGCGGCCTTCTCTCGTGCCATCCCAGCCTAGGATCGCTCCTGTGGGAGCCTGTGGACTATGCATGGATCCTTCCCACCAACCCCATCTGTCCTGAGTTCCCTCGGCCTTCTCCCCATAAATTGCATTAATCTGCCATGCCCCAACCCTGGGAGAAACTGAGGGACAGAGAAGGTGATGGATGTACCTGATATCACACAGCGAGGTGGTAAAGTCAGGAATAGAACCTACACGTCCTGATGCCCAGCTCCGCTGCTGTAACCACTAGGATGCCCTCCCTACCCAGAGCAGATAGTAAACTATTATTATTATTATCATCATATTCTTTGCAACTGCCTTGGCTGGTGGAATGAACTAGGCCAAGGGTGTGTGAGTCAGGGCCTCCCCCAGCCGTCCATATCAGTGGGTGGTGCTGGGGAAAGGGCTCTGTGCAGCAAGGAGGTGAAAGGTGACTCCAGGAGCACAAGCCCTGGGCTGACACGAGGTGCTGCCACAAGCCAACCTGACTCACTGAGTCACCTCCTGCTGGCCAGGGGCTGCTGTCATGGCCTCAGCTCCTGCTCCCCCCCAACATTAACCCCTAGACCTCACTCCCCGCCCCGTGCTGAGGATAGAACCCAGGAGTCCTGACTCCCAGTCCCTGCCCAGGGAGTGGATTGCACAGTGTGGGGGTACCTCACCCTTAGCCTCAGTTTACCTGTTCTTAATTTCACCCCATTTTTTCCCCATTTCCCCCACAACACCCTCCTTTCCTGCCCTTTCCCGTCTCCCACTGCCCCAGCTTATGGTGGGGCTGGCATCTGGGATGCTTCCTTCTGCAGCGGAGCCTTGGCCCTTCAAACCCCCTTTTCAAACAGGAGACCTGGCAGCCAGAGCTGGAGCTGCCTGCAAAGTGGATGTGGGGCGCCACCGTGTGTGGCCAGGCAGCACTGCTGGGCCTGCTGCAGGGTCCAGACCCAGCCCAGAGTAGAGAGGAAAAGGGGATGGACAGAGAGACAGTGGTGGAGGGGGATGGATGGATGGGTGGGTAAGGGGATAGACAGACAGGCAGGCAGATGGGGAGAGTGACCCGAAGAAGAGCCCTGTGAAAGCTTGTCTATTTCAGCAAGGGAAGTTGGTCTACTAAGCGCTATTACCCCACATGCCCTGTTTGGCTGAGATAGGTGGGCCTGGGGCTAGACAGACAGTCATAGGCAGGGATGGAAGATGAACCCTGCTTCTAGGAACCTCCGCCCCCCCCCCCATTATTCCACATTTGCCCAGTAGGGGGAGCCTCCCCCCCGCTCCCGGCAAGTGCCACTGGCGCATGCAGGAGCTGGAATACCGGGCTAGATGGGCTCCCACTGCTGGCCAGTTCTACCTGAAAGACTACAACCCCCAGAGGCCTTTGCGGCCCCAAAGCTGGGCCTCCAGGTCACGTACTTGCCCATGATGCTTGGTGGGTGGGGCTGGAGCCGTTGAGTTCAGTTTGCAGCTGTGGTTACTGGGAGACTGGCAGTCTGGTCTGGAACTGGGTAACTGCCCCCAGGCAAGGGGCCGCTGAGAAAGAGGAGGAAGGGAGCGAGAGAGCTGGGGAGTGGGATTGGTGGGGGAGGGGCTCTGGGGGAGGGGGCAGGAGAGTGGGATTGGTGGGGAGGGGGTTCTGGGAACAGGAGGAGGCAGGAGAGTGGGATTGGTGGGGAGGGGGTTCTGGGAACAGGAGGAGACAGGAGAGTGGGATTGGTGGGGAGGGGTTCTGGGAACAGGGTAACTGCCTGGGGGCACTCTAGGGAGGCTGAGGCTGTACAGAGCACAGGAGCAGGGTGGGAATGACTAGTATGGATCCAGGGGGGGCAGAATCTCAGCAGCCTCTCCCTAGGGCTCTTGGGAGAGGGAGCCGGAAGTCTGGGAGTCGAAAGAGGCAGCAGAACCAGGTTAGAGCCAGTCACAATCTCCCCTGCCCCTGACTCTAAACCCCAGTCAGTCTTCTCCCATGGCTAAGCTGGTGACACCTGTCTCCATGGCCAGACTTCTTGCAGGGGTTCCCCCCTCCAGTTCAGGCTTGGTTGGGTGGGGCCGGCAAGAGATGACAGGAACCCCTCCCTAGGAGTGAGTTGGGAATAGAACCCAGGAGTCCTGGCTCCCAGCCCCCTTACTGTAACCCATTAGACCCCTCATCTAACAGAGTTGGAAATAGAACCCAGGAGTCCTAGTTCCCAGTGGCTCATTCAGCCCTTTCTACTGAGGCTGTTAGGGGGAGGGGGAGGAGTTATGTGGGGTTCCCTCTGGGATGAGTCCCCCTCCCCTCCCACTCTCTCCATTCTCTGTCCCCATCTCTCTTTCAGAACCCGGATGTCCGTCTGTCCAAAGCCTTGTCCTATGTTTTGCGTCATGGAGCAGCCCAGCTGGGGCTGGAGATGGGTGCTGGTAAGTGCACCCATACTCCCACGCATCTGTTCCCCCTGGCCCTGCAGGCAAGCTTCAGGACAGCATCTCTCCTATGGAGAGAAAGCTACTGAACCCCAGCAGAAAGGGCTGAGACAGGGGACCCTCTGCTTAGGTTCAACCCCCCATAGCTGACATGGGATCCCTGGCTCTCCTACCTGCCCCTGGGGCCTGAAAGTTCAGGGGGTCATCATAGGGGGCACTTGGTATTGGTGCATGTGTTTCCTGTTCCCAGAGAGGTGGTGGGAGAGAGAGCATAGAGAAGGAGACTAGGGCTGGGCCTGCGATACACAGACTCATTGCACTAAACAGCCCAGCCCCCTGCTCCAGAGGCTGTGTGCCCCCGCAGGTTATTGGGGACAGGGGTGTGCTGACATGAACTGGCCTGCCCTCTGCTGGAGGGCCCATGGATGGGCACTGCCCCAGGACACCGGGATTCTTCAGCCCCTTAGTGCCCTGGGTTGGGTGTGAGGAGAGCCGGAAGGGGTAGGGCATCTTGTGGAGGCCAAGCTGGTCTTTTCCCTCAACCACGCCCAGTGGATTGCAGAGGGAGATGATGGGGTTAGATGGACCTTGGCATAGTTGGGGCGGGAGATGAGGTAGATCAGATCAGATCAGGGGAGGGATGGGTTAGAGCATGTGAGGACAGGTTAGGTCTAGGCCTTACCAGTGAAGGTTGGAGGGATGAGTAGGAGCTGCAAGGGGGTGTCAGTCTCGGCCGCACTGGTTGGGGGTGCAAAGGGGGTTTAGATCTTGGCCTAGCCAGTTGTGCGGGAATGGGATAGGGCATGCAAGGAGGGGCAGATCTCACCTTCGCTGGTTGGGGGAACAATGGTGTAGGTGTGGGGGTGTTGTGCAAGGAGGGAGGATGAGGTAGGGCATGCGGAGGGCAGGTCTCACCCTCGCTGATTGTGGGGACAGGGAGGATGTGACAGGATGAATGGGGCAGGGGGGTTGGGGTGTGGGGATGGGGACAGGGTAAGCAAGGGGGGCAGGTCTCTGCCTAGCCCCTCGAGGTGTGGAAATGGGGCAAGTCTCAGCCTAGCCCATTGTGGGGGTGGGAGAGGATAAGTGAGGGGGCGGGCAGCAGGTCTCGGCCTAGCCCATTGGGGTGTGGGGAAGGGCCAGGTTTCAGCCTAGCCCATCAGAGTGCGTGGAGGGGGTAGGTCTCTGCCTAGCTGGTCTTATCTGTCTCCCCTCCCTAGATGGGTTCGTAGACGTGGCTGCCCTGCTGAGCCTGCCCCGCTTTGGGGGTGTCTCTGTGGCCGATGTGCGACACGTCGTGGAGACTAACGAGAAGCGCCGCTTTGCCCTGCGCTCCCACCCTAGTGACGGGCGCTTGCAGATCCGTGCCAACCAGGGGCACTCACTGCAGGTGCTGGGGGAGGGGTGGTGGGTAGCAGAGAGGGACCCCTCTTCTGGGGAAGCGTGGGGGGAACTGAGTGGAGTGGGCAGTGGGAATCCTACAACCTGGGGTCCCAGAGCACGCGGGATGGGTCAGAGCAGGATCCTCATTCTCCCAGGATGAGGAGTCAGGGGGAAGGACAGGAACGTTGCTTCAGGGGATGGGGGGCAGGGGCACCTTGGACATAAGAAGGGGCAAGAGAATGGGGGCTAAGGGGAGCACAAAAAGGGACTCTAGGCCAGAAGCACCATTGTGATATCCCTGCAATCCCTCACTAGCAGGTGTCAGAGCTAGAGCTGATCCCACTGCTGGAGCCCACAGCCCTACCCCAGACCATGGCCCATGGCACTTACCTGCGGCACTGGCCGGCCATCTGCCAGGGGGGCCTTTCCCGCATGGGGCGCAACCATATCCACCTAGCACCTGGGCTGCCCGGGGATGGACAAGTCCTCAGCGGTGAGTGTGCATGTTGTACTGGGGAGAGAACCCAGGAGTCCTGCCCCCCTGTCCCTGGTGCAGTAGTGGGGAGCTTTCTTTGGGGATGGAGGGGCTATGATCCCGAGGGACACTGGTGGTTCTGTGTACAAAGCCCAGTCAGCTGGGGGGATGTGGGTGGGTCTAGGAGTTGCTCCCCATAGCCCGCTTTTGACCACCTCTTTGACTATTGATCCACAGGGATGAGGCAGGACTGTGATGTGGCTATAGTGATTAATGGGCCCCAGGCGCTGGCAGGTGAGTAAGGGGAGTGGGGTGGGGGTGAGAGTCTCTGGTGGAAACCAAGAAGTTTCCTTAACCCTTCCAACTGAGGCACCTATCTTCTCAGCAGCAGAACCCAGGAGTCCTGGCTCCCAGCCCCCTCCTCTAACCACTCAACCCCAGTCCCCGCCCTGAGTGGAGGATAGACCCCAGGTGTCCTGGTTCCCATGACCCTGTGTGTTGCTTCCCCCTGCAGATGGGATCAAGTTCTATCGCTCAGCTAATGGTGTCATCCTCACACCAGGTGATGCCGAAGGCCTCCTGCCTCCCCAGTACTTCCAGAGAGTCCTGCAGCTCCGGCCTGACAGTAAGAGTCTCCCCCACCCTGCCTCCTACCTTCTGGGGGGGCTTGGCACTGGGGGTAGGACAGTCTCTGACCATTCCATCACCCCATGAGCCCCACCCACTAGAAAGAGGGGAAGGGACTTGTCCAAAGTCATATAGCAAGTGAGGAGTAGGACCCAGCAGTCCTGACTCCCACTCCCCCTGCTCTAACCCACTAATTTCCATTCCCCTTCCCACATTGGGGATAGAACCTTGGAGTCCGGGGAGCAATTCCCACCCTTCCACAGAGTCACAGACCTGCCCAACATAGTGAGAGCTTGGTTTATTACTCTGTGTTTGCAGTCCCAGCCGACATGCCTGGCTGGCAACTCGTGGCAGAATCCAAGTAGCCGTGGCTTTGATCCTCTCCCAGGGAGTGGCAGAGAAGTGTCCATGGGCCGGTGTGGGGTGGAGGGTCCTGTCATTCCCTGGCATGGTTGGCGAGGGCAGGTGGGTACAGGAAAGCCAGCTGCTGCCAACACCTTTCTGTATTATTCTTCTCTCTTTCAGGGCATCTGCTACCCCTCAAGTGACCCCCACAGGGCCGAGCCGGCTCCAGGGTCATGACATGGAGGAGAACCAGGGCAGGAGAGAGCAGTGTAAAATAACATCCCTATTGTTCCATCTGCTGCAGCCTCTTTAACCATCTCTCTGCTGGATTTGCCGCACTCCCCGCCTCCCCCCGAACACACACACACACACACACACACTGCTGGGGTAGGGGGTGCTGGCTGGGGACCTGTATTCCCCTTTCCATAGAGGACATGCAGGAGTGCTGGGGTGGTAGGGGACACGAGAAGGGATGGGTGGATTAAGGGGTGGCTTGGGCTGGAGTTGTGTAGGCCATTGAGGGGTGGTGTTGGGGCCTTGTGTGTAGGAAATTTGAGGGGGGTAGGTGTTGGGGTGGCTGGGTTGGTTAGCTGGGTGTGTATGGAAACGTGGAGGCTGGGGTTTTAGTGCATGGGTGAGGGGCTTGGGAATGTGTGTGTAGGGATTGGTGGGCTGGTTAAGTTCTGTATGGGGAGGAGGGTGGGTGTGTTGGGGATAGGAGGGTAGGTGGTTGTGATGGGTGGGTGAGGGGTCCATTGTACAGATGGCTGCTCCCTCCCTGTAGGTGGGGCCAATGTTGGCCCCAGCTCTCCCCCCTCCCTGTTGCCCCCTGGTACCCAGCAGGAGATGGGAGCAGTGCTGAGTGCTCACAGGGCCTCGTGGCCCCCTGTCAGCTTGTAGAAAAGCTCCTCGTCGAGGCCCCGGCCCTTGTCGGTGGAGCGGGTGGACAGGAAGATGTACCCCCCGATGTACTCATGCACGATATTGCACCCGGCCGACACGCTGCTGAATGCCACATTGATGTGCTCATCAAATTCAATCGCCACCTGGGAGAGAGGACGGTAGTGAGGGGCTGGTTGGGGAAAAGAACACAGGAGTCCTGGCTCCCACCTTTTAGTGTTGTTAGGAAGTGGGGAACCTTTTGGGGAAGAAGTAGCTTGTACCAGGGGAGAATGGACTCCACCTTAACCAAAATGGAACCAGACTACTAGCATGCAAAATTAAAAAGGCTGTAGAGGAGTTTTTAAACCAAGAGCTGGGGGTAAGCAGACAGGTGTGGAGGAGCATATGGCTCAGCAGCGACATTCCTTAGGGATGAATTTATTCAAGGGCAAACTCAGTATCTTAAGATGGAGGATAGGAAAGAAGTTGGTAAAGTACAGATAGGAGCTAGTAAGGAACGGTCAAACATACGACTCTCATTTAAACATAACACATGAAGGCAAGCAACTAAATATTGAGAAAATGTACAAGGGCTTACATACTAATGCTAGAAGGCTAAATACTAAGATGGGTGAACTCGAGTGCCTGGCATTAAATGAGGATATTGGTATAATAGACATTACAGAAACTTGGTGAAATGAGGCTAATCAATGGGACATGGTAATACGAAGGTATGAAATATATAGGAATGACAGTAGGTCATGCTGGTGGGGGTGAGGTGGCACTACATGTTTTAAAAAAATAAAAATAAAAGGGAAAACCTTCAATGAATCAAACTACTGTAAAATTTCTCTGGGTAGAAATTCCAAGCTTGAATAATAAGAGGATTGCAGTAGGAATATACTACTGACCACGAGAGTGACCGTGATTGTGAAATGCTAATGGAGGCTTCAGGGGCTACAAAACCAGAAATCACAGTAGTAATGGGTGATTTCAACTATCCTCATATTGACTGGGTAAATGTCACCTAAGAATGGGGATGCAGAGATGACTCTCCCCCTCCCCCCCGTAAATGGCTGCTTCCTGGTGCACCTAGTCTTGTAACCCACAAGGGGAGAGGCCGTTCTTGAACTATGTAGCAATATTGCTGAAAAGGATGCAAGGATCACAATGGATCACACATTGAATGTGAGTCAGCAGCTGCAGAAATGGCTAATATTCTGGGGTGTCGCAAGAGTGTTGCATGTAAGATATGGGAAATAATTGTCCTTCTCTACTTGGCACTGAGGAGGCCTCAGCTGCAGTACTGTGCCCAGTTCTTGGCAGTACATTTTAGGAAAGATGGGAACAAACTGGAGAGAGTCCAGAGCAGAGCTACGGAAATGCTAAAAGGTTTAGAAACCCTGACCTAGGAGGAAAGGTTAAAAACACTGGGCTTGTTTAGTTATGAGAAAAGAAGACAGAGGGGACCTGCTAATAGTCTTCCAATATGCTAAAGGCTACTACAAAGAGAATGATGATTAATTATTTGCCATGGTCCCTGAAGGCAGAATAAGAAATCATCCTTAATCTGCAGCAAGGGAGACTCAGGTCAGACATTAGGGAAAAACTTTCTGACTAAGGGCAGTTAAGCTCTGTGACAGGCTTCCAAGGGAGGTTGTGGAATCCTCATCGCTGGAAGTTTTAAGAACAGGTTCGACAAACACTTGTCAGGGATGGTGGAGGTTTATTGGTCTTGCCTCAGCACAGTGGGCAGGACTTGGTGACCTCTCAAGGTCCCTTCCAGCCCTACATTTCTGTGATTTTGTAGACCCACTCGCCTCCCAGAGCCAGACAAGAGACTCCAGGAGTCCTGGAGCCCAGCCTCCACGGGCACTGGAGAGGAGAAGATGACCCAATACAATTGTGTCTCCTAGGGCATTCCCCTACACCTGCTCTCCCTGTGCCAGATTCCATAATGGCTTGGCATGCTCCTTATAGGCCCCGCACCCTCTTCCCTGCACTGACCTGACGGATGTCCCAGTTGACATTCCACTGGCGCATGTTGCTGTACCGCCAAGTCTTCACCACGTCTCCCACGGCCAGGTCGATTCGGATCAGACGATTATTGGCGATGCCCAGGATCTCATCCTTCCTACTGCCCTTGAACCTGCGGAGCATGGAGGGGCTGGGGGGTCAGGACTCCTGGGTCGTATTGCAGTTTGGGGGTGGGGGACAGCAGTGTATGGATTACAGCAGGAGGAGCTGGGGGTCAGGACTCCTGGTTTCTATCCCCAGCTCAGTGGGGAGAGGAGTGAGGTTGAGTGGGTTGGGGATGGAGTGGAAGGACTGGACGTCAGGACTTCTGGGTTCTATCCCTGGCTCTGTAGGGGAGTGAAGTGGGGTCCAGTGGTTAGAACGGGGGGGGAGGGGAAGGAGTCAGGACTCCTGGGTTCTACCCTTGGCTCTGTGGGGCGGGGTGCCTCACCTGACCACAAAGTAGGAGATGCCGAAATCAGGCAGCGACTGCCAGGCCTGGATAAACCTCATCTTGGCCTCGGTGAGTGAGAGCTGGGCCACGTTCTGATGGGCTTCCAGGATGCGCGGGGTTAACTGTGGGCAGGAGACATGGGTCAGTGTTTCACTGTGTTCCAGGCCTGATCACTGCTTGGATGGGAGACCTCCCGGGAGAATGGTGGGGGGGGTGCTCCCTTCACCACCTCACAGTCATTGCTGGCCCCATTACCCAAGTGCAGCGGAAGGGGGCGCTGTGCTGCAAGGAGCAGGGCAGGGTGGGGGGCTCAGCAGAGGGGGTTCTGCCCTCGCAGTCAGTGCCGTCCCCATTAGGGGGAGCTGTGCTAGAGGTGGGGCTCCATAGGGGATGGCTCCTCTTGCAGTCAGTTTGACTCCATCCTGGGGCCACCCTTTGCTTCAGGGAGTGGGGCAGGGAGCTCAGTTGGGGTTGCTGCCCCAACCCCCACCTACCTGTTTCGGCTTGAATTTCTTCTGGTAGCGGGGGGACACCAGCCACTGGGTGCCCATGGCCTCGGCATCAGGGGTCGCGGGCACGTCAGGACTGGCTCTCTGCAGCTGCAGGAAGGACAGGATGTTCTGCACCTCAGACTGATACGTGCTGTCTGCCATGGTCCGGCCCTTGGCTGCCAGCCGGCACCCTGCCATCCAGTGGGCATACTGCTGCTCCTGCGGAGGGGTGTGGGGGGAGGGAAGAGAAAGGAAGGGAGGGGGTTAAAGGAGGGGGAGGCACTAGAGACCCCCAGCTGAGACCACCGCTGCAATGCATCTCAGTAGCCAGACCCCAGCAGTACAGAGCCTGCAGCCCTTTTCTAGAGGATAATCCCATTCACCCACCAATTCACAGCCCCTTCCCCCAGTATAGCCCCACCACAGCCCTCCATTTATGGTGTAATCCCACTGCCCTCTCACTCCCCACAACCCTCTTCCTACATGGTACATCCCAAATGCATCCTCCAATGTGACTCCCTAGGGTATAATCCCATGGCGCCCACCCCACAGTCCAATCCCACTGCTGCCCTCCAACTCACGTCCTCACAGCGCAGGTACACCTCGCTCATCCCCTCCGGAGATGGCACCAGCAGTCTGATGCAGAACTTTTGGCCTGAGATGTTGACATCCGGTACCACCTCACAGCCTGAAATTGGGGGTGGGGGGAGTGGAATGCAGAGTATCTGGTGATTAAAATGCTTTATTGTGGCTGCAAAAACACCTCAAAATCCCATGGGGCTGGGGGACAATCTCTCGCCTCTGTGTTGACCTATGGAACTACTTGCTACAGGAGTTTTAGGGAGGCCACAGCTTTAGGGAGATTAGATCTGGCTGTTAGTTGATGCCAGAGACCAGTGGCTGGCTGCGAATGGCAGGGGCCAGAAAAGAAAATCCCGTCCTTTTCCTTTCAGTTAAACAGTGGAACTCCCTGCTACTGGAGTGCAAAAGGCCCAGGAGGTTGGAATAGAGCGGATTTGACGTTTCTCTAGGGAAAGGGATTCCCTTGCACCCTGGGTGCTGATGGCAAGAGACCCTCGTGCTGCAGGTGGAATATACATGGGGGGAATCCCGCCCAGCATCGCCTGGTGAGGGGAGCTCAGTGTTGAGGGAAGGCTTACACTCAGCTCTCTGAAGCAGCAGGCTTTGTGCGAGCTGGGACACAGCGGGCTGGATGAGCCCATCAGTCTGATCGGGAGAGTGTGAGGGAGAAGACATGCCGGGGGAAGGGATGCCGTACTCACCCTTGAGATTGAGCTGCTGCACGGGCTCACCCAGTGCCTCCTCACGGCTCTTGTAGTAGGAGATGGAGGTCTCTTTGAACACCACCCAGTGCTGCTTGTAGCCCTTGAGCGTCAGCTTGCGGGGCCTATGGAGGAGGGCGTCAGTGCCAAGGTGGAAGGGGCACAGTCGGGGACCCCCCAAGTATGGGAGACACACACAGTCCCCCTTGGACCCTGAGCTGTGACATGGGGCAGGTGCAAGAGGACAGCTTGGGGGATGAAGTCAGGCATGTTATTGGAACTGAGCACTATATCCCACGTTGCTCCCAGAGCAGGGGTAGAACCCAGGAATCCTGACTTCCAGCCCCTGCCCCCATAGTGAGGATGAAAGAGTCTGGGGCTCACCTGAATATCCGGAGATAATCCTTCAGCTCAGGGATGGTGGTGAGATTTTCCTGCCAGGAGACCAAGACACAGTCACCCGCTGCTACTCCAGCCCAGCCCCCCGATGCCGCTCAATCCTGCAGCCTCCTGATATTCCAACCTAGCCGCCCCCCCCCCGCCCCCCGCCCAGCTCTGCTGGTGCCCTTCACGCCCCCATGCCCCCCTTACCAGCATGTCCGAGGTTGATGTCCCCCCCTCCAGCTTGACCTGGAGGTTGGACAGGGCTGAGTCCAGGTCATCCATGCCTTGCTCCCCAGCTGGCTCTGTGGGGTCAGCACTCAGGGAGAGCTTGTTGATGTGATACTAGAGGGCAGGGGGAGGCAGGTTAGTTGGGGAGAAGGGAGAGGGAGATCTTCACCCCACCCACCCAGATAGCCCCCACATGGGACTGACCCACTGGCTTGACCTGGAGGAATGGATCCTTGTTCACCCGGGTGGGAGAGCTCCAGGGGTAGTTAGCCCTGGCCCCACTCGGTGAGCTCTGGGGAAGACAGACCCCAGCCCAGCTGGGGGTGGGTTGTGGAAATATATTGGGTAGGGGTGCCCTGTAGGAGGGAGGGGCAAGATCCCCACTAGGTGGGAGTGCTTGGGGGACAGATGGATCCCAGCCCAGCTGGGTGGGACGGCTCCAGAGATGGTTAATCCTGGCCCCACTGGACGAGCTCTGGGGAAGATAGATCCCAGCCTGACTGTGGGGTTGGCGGGTGTTCCATGGCGGGGGAAAGGATGGATCCTGGCTATCTGCGGGTGCTTCATGTGAAGGGGGGAAGGGGATGGATCCCAGCTTGACTGTTGGGGGGGATCCCTGGTAGGTGGGTCTGGATCCCAGCCCAGCAGCGGGAGGTGGATCCCGGCCTAGCCGGGGGAGGCAGGGGAAGGGGGGGGTCTGGGGGTGGGTGGAGTTCCAGTACCTGCAGGGCAGCGAAGACCATCATCTCCTCCTCGGTGCTTTCGGTCTCCTCCAGCAGCACGGCCCAGCGCGCCTGCTCATACAGCTGGGTGATGCGCACCGCATCATACTGCAGCACGGGGGACAGGAAAGGTGGGCGGGGGTTAGGGGTCAATGGGGGAAATTAAGGGGGAGTAGCAGGGAAGGGGGTGGAACAGGGGTCTGGAGGAGAGTTGGGTCAGGGGGGGAGGGGGTCCTGGGCTCCAGATCCAAAAAGTCAGGGTAGGTTTGAGGGAGGAAGGGAGAGTCTGGGGAGAGGCAATGGAGTGTGGTAGGGGTTGGGGGTCCCCCCTTCGGCTCCCACATGAAGTAACCAGGACAGGCTGGCTGTGTTTGGGGAGTGAAGGATGGACCGGAGAGCCCGGGAGGAGGAGGCACAGGGAGGTCCTACCTTGGGCTCCAGGTCAAAGAAGTTGTAATATTTGAACCGCAGCCAAAGCTGCTCGTTCTCCAGCACATCCTGCTGCATTAGTGACCGCGAGGAGCTCAGCCACCTGGAGGGGAACATGGGAATTGTCATATTTGTAAGAACAGGCATGACTCAGTTTCCCCACCCACTTGGGATTGCCACCCACTGGGCGGGAAGGGGTTACCTTCCCATCTAGGGCAGGGGAGACGGGATGGCTGTGGGTCTCTCTAGCTTGGGGGTGGGGGAAGAATGCACCATCAAGAACTGTCCCTAGGGAGGGAACCTTGAGCGATACCGGGACCCCCACTGGCCAGCCAAGGGAGGCTGAACATGTGTGACCCCAGCACCAGGCAGCTGGAGATCAGGGGTCAGGAGGCGGCTCTAGCCTGGCCCACACTTAGCCCGGCAGAGCTCTGTGGGCTGGGGTGGGAGGGAGAGGGCAGTGTCCCCGCACAGCGTGAGCCCTCGTGCTGATGCCCTGATCCCAGCATGGAAGGGCTTTGGCCACCGTAGCTAGAGAGTGCTTCCACCAGCCTAGCTCTCCCACGTGGGAGAAGCTGCATCCCCCAGCAGCAGTTGTGGGAAGCTCTGCCAGTCAGGCCTGGGCTAGGAACTGGGCTGACCATATAGCACTCATAAGGCAAGTCAGGGTCAGCTCTCCCCGCGCCCTGTCGCTGTAAGGATGGAAGGTCTGACCAGCGTGGGGTGCCCGCCAAGGGCTCGTGCAGGCGGTGTGGGAGGGAGGGTTCACTCTTGGATACTAAGGGTAACACTCCACCCTGGTCTAGGAGTGAGATCACGGACAGAAGACAGGGAAGCCTGGCAGGAGCCTAGGGAACGGGATAGGTGGCTGCCAGCATGGACTCCGGGCTGAGCCTGGCTTTCTGTGTTGAACTAAGAACCCCATGATGCTGGATTCCAGGGGACTAGAAAACGCTGGCTTGCTCTGAACAGGCTGCACTGGGTCGCTGCAGGGAACTGAACACAGAGAAACCACTGGGGAGATACAGAGAGACATGGGGGGCTGGAGCCCAGGCCCCACCTAGGCGTGCTGGAGTTGCGGGCTCATCCTAACTCCATGGCCCGGCACGCCCGGGCGCCGTTAGAGGTGATGGTATAAAGGCTGGGGGTACAGAACGCCCTGGAATCCATGACGGGACCCAGCTGTGGTGCTGCCCCCAGGCACAGGGCCATCAGGAGCAGCTGTCTGCCCCCTCCCTGTCAGTTCTCCCAGTGCCCCTCAATCCCAACCCGCAGCTCCTCTCACCGGCTGTTGATCTGGGCCTTCTCCACGAGGTTGCTGGGCCGAGGCATCTTCAGTACGTGCTCGGGGGTCAGGCCAGTCCAGCTCACTGACAGCATCCGATAACAGGCCTCAGTGGCGGAGCTATCCGAGAAATGGGCCGGCATCCCCCGGAACGGCTGCTGCTCCGCACCTGTGGGAAAAGGGAGGGCTTCTGCTCTGTGCACAAGGCGGGTTAGCGGCGCCCAGGCAGACGCACACCGCGGGGGCACACACAGCAGGGCAGCCTCTCACACCAGTCCTCGTGCTCACTAGTGCATGTACCCTCTGGCACAAGTACATGAGGGCACTCTCACAGGCACTCACACTAGTGCACTAGCATGCACGCTCACCCCAGCACTTGCAGGAGAGCGCACTCACACGCCCCTGCCCACCCCCCTCATCCGTACTCACTGGCTGGCAGCACCACCCCACTTAGGTCAAACTCATCCTCTGTCCCCGGCGCCGGCCCCTTCCGCTTCTTTTTGTTCTTCTCCTCAGGCGCCCGCAGCAGTGAAAGCTCCTCGGCATGCCGGATACCTGGCGGGAGAGGACACGGGGTGAGAGAGCTCCCCAGTAAGGGGGCCTTCCCCCAGCTCCTCCTCATTCCATCTGTCTGGGCCCCTGCCCCTCTTTCCCAAAAGTCCCATTCCTCCTCCCTGTGCCCACCCAGGCTTTTCTCCCTACTTTTCCTCACTCCCAACCCCTCCCCTCACCCCCTTGTACCTCCCTGCACTCCTCTCCCCCTGCACACCTCCCCGACCCCTGCTCCTCCCAGAGTACCCTGCTCCTCCCCTTACCCCTCCCTGGGTCACCTCCTCACCCCAGACACTGGCCTGTCTATGCTCGTACTCCCCACCTGGGAAGAGGTAGACGGGGAGAAGAGCCCCAGGAGCTAGGTAGATGTGATGTCACTGATTTGTCATGACTCCCCATGCACTTTTTCTAGACTTCTTTAAGCACTGCCCCCGCCAGCACCTCCACAACCCCTACCCCACTGCACCTTTGCCCTTCCCTCCTCCAAAACGCCTGCTCCTCCCTGATGCTCACCCTCAATGTCTAACCCCTGCATCCTTCTCCACCCTGGGGCCGTCTATGCCCCACCCCCTCCTGGGCACTCACTCAGCACCCGGCAGATGCCAGCCACAGCACGGAAGACGGGCTCAGAGAAGCTGGCATGGACACGGATCATCCGCCGGTTGGGCAGCTGCAGCCGCACAGGCTTGTGCTGAGGTGTGTACCGGAGACGGGCGTCTGCCTGCAGCCCGTACTTATCCAGGGTCCAGTTGGTCTTGAGCAGCCAGAGTTTCTTCTGCTCCCACCAGAGAGCGTGGTCTGACCAGTTCTGCTTCACCTCTGGGGGCAAAGCACCGTAGTTTGCACAGGGATCCCTTGTCTGGTGCTGAGATGCAGCCACCTCTGGGGTGGGGTATGGGGGTTGTTTATATAGGGACCCCTCGCACAGCACTGAGATGCAGCCAGTGCCACCTCAGGGTGGGACGCAATAGGTAGCTCCCAGTATAAAGAGGATGCTGCAACCCCAGGAGCTGAACTGTGCAAACCACACACAATACAACTACAGACGTCTAAACCAGAGCCATGGTTACTGGGGCAGGGTCCTGGCTTCCCCACGCTAACCACTAGGCCCCATTCCCCTCCTGGAGTTGGAAAAGAACGCAGGTGTCCTGATTCGCAGCCCACCCTTCTCTAACTCACTAACACCCCCCACCCCCTCCCAGAGCCAGGAATAGAATCCCAAGCCCTGAAGGCTATTTATAGCCATAGGCTCTGGCTAGCTGACCCCTTATCAGCCTCCATCCAGGGTATGGGCCTCACAGTCTCCAGCAGCAGCAGCTACAGCTGCTATCAGGCACTGCCAGGGGAAGGTTCCCATACCACATAGACTGGCCACAGGAAGACATGGCACAGGCCCACCTTGTGTCCTGGGCAGATAAGGAGTCACTTCCTGTTGGATTGGTCCCTGGGCCCCCCTCCCACCAGGCCCCAGGCCCCTCCCTCACTGGTACCTTAGGGGAGTGGGGAGATGGGGGCAAGGGGCAGACACTGTAGAGGAGTACAGGAGAGGGAGACACGTGGAGACAGATGGATGGAGACGGACGGATGGATCACTAACACCTAAAGGACAGACAACTGGGCAGACTAGAGCCCAGCCAGGCGTTCCAGGGTTGGCCCACCCCCACAGATGGCAGGTGCTTGTCTCCCTGACACAGAGGGCAATTCTGGGGTAATCGGGTAGGCAGTGCCCCAGCCAGACCCTGATCCTGCACAGAGTAGGAGGGGAGAGACAGGAACTGAGGGTGGAACTGGGCGATTCGGAGTTACTTCCCTGCATCAGGGCCATGACTCAGCCTGCATCATGTGAGAGACTGGCAGGAACAGCAGGGATTGGGGTCTAGTGGTTAGAGCAGGGGGCTGGGAGTCAGGAGTCTTGAGTTCCATTCCCAGCTCTGGGCTGGGGGGGAGTGGGAATTTGAGGTGCCCTAGGGTAGAGGGTTGGGGAACCCTCCTCTCTGATGCTAAGATGGGTGATGCTGGGAATCCCACAGCAGGAAGTTGGTGGCTACTGGAGGGGGAAGTGCGGCAGGGAGATTTAAAGGGACAGAACATCCATGCAGGGGCTCACCCGTTGTGGGGAGAAGCGTGTAAAGTGGGGAGAGGATTTAATGGGAGAGGACACCCCTCCATGTAACCCACAGCAGCAGGGAGACCCCATACTTACTGATCTTATCCACAATCTGCAGCATGACGCCCCCAATGTGCACATCTCCGGTGACTCGCAGGGTGAGGGGCTCGGCCTCAGGCCCCAGCTCCTCCACAGCCACGTTCAGCTCCCAGGAGGAATCGATGTAATCCCCGCTCGCTGTCTTCAGCCCGGCCATGGCGAGCCCTGGAACCAGTGCAGCACAAGGGTCACAAGGGAGACAGGATACGGGAGTTTTGTGCACACCTCTGGAAGGGGAGCAGGGTCTAGGGGGTTAGACCAGGGGGGCTGACAGTCAAGACTCCTGGGTTCTATCCTCAACTTCAATGGTCAGTGTAACAAGGGTGGGGGGGGAGGCTTGTCCCTTTTTCTCTCTGTATGTCAGTGGGTCAGTAGCGCTGGGGTGGTACAAGGGGATGAAGGGTGAGAACGACCCCACAGTTCAGCAAGGGACACATCCCACCCCTGCCCATTACATGGAGGGAGAGGATTTGCCTTCCTCCAAAGCACAGGGGGGAGGCAGAAATAGCTGGACCACTGCTCCCATACCGCAGCACTAGGCTGGCCCAGTGTTGTGCTCGGGGACTGCAGGGCACAGGATCCCAGGCTAGATGGGAGCCAAGGAATCCCAGTCCTGGCAGGAGTGAGGTGGTGCTGGGTGGGCCCCGGGGAGTCTGTCCTGCAAACAGCTGATCAGGTCAGAGAGCTAGCGTCAGGACTCATGAGTTCTATCCCCAACACTGGGAGGGAAGTGGGGTCTAGTGGGTTAGAGCAGGAAGGACTGAGAATCAGGACTCCTGGGCCCATTGCTGACCATGGGGGCGGGGGGAGGGGGGCACACACCACCAATCCTTCCCAACTCATTACTTCTCACTCCCCAACAAGAGCTGGCAACAGAACCCAGGGATCCTGACCCTCCATCCCCCAGGTTGATACACAGTCACAGTTTACCCCTGATCCCTAGCTCATAGCTGAAGGCCACAAGGGCTGATACAAATCAGCAGGTGGGTAAATGCCAGGAGCCCCAGAAGTAGAGTAGAGAGCCAGGCACCCAAAGAGTGAGGCCTGGCCCCAGGGACAGCCCCCCCCCCCCCCTCCCTTCAGCTACCCACAAGGAATTCTCCCATGGCTGGGTAGGAAGTGCCATGTGTCTAGCTAAATCACACCTCCATGCAGCCGGTCCCCAACCCCCACCCAAAATGGGGTCCCCTCTTCCACTTCAGTGGAGAATTGTGCATAAGGGCACGTGGCAAACTCGTGTGGGGGGACAGATGGAGTGGGACCTGCCAAGGCACTGTAAAGTGGAACCTTCCACCCCCAGCCCCACCATGCAGCCAGCCCCTTACCGTTCCAGGTGTGGACTCTCTCCGACGCTCCCGGAGCGGTTAGCTCAACTAGCACTGATAGGGATCCAGCCTGGGCTCTGTATCCCTCCCCAGCGTGCCTGCTGTCAAATCACTCCAGCCCGTTGCTCTAGCCCAAGGCGTTTCCCTTACGTGCCCCCCCCCCACTTCCTCTCAGCCCGCCCAGCAGTTTGCTCAACAGCTCCAGGGCTCTGCATTTTGTTTGCCTTGAGCAGGAAGTCCTTCGCATCAGGGCCCAATGGCAACTCAGGCACCTGCTGCGTCCCTGGGATTGCTTTAGAGTAACGCCCACACTGCTGTGGGCAGCATGTAGGCCCTTCCTAGTTGGGACTGTCTCTCACTTTGTAGCTGAAGCACCTAGTACTATAGGGACCCTGATCTCAGTTATGGTTTGTGCAGCACCCAGCACAACAGGGCATCCTAGCTCAACCCAGGGGGATGGCAATGCCTGGCCCCAGGGGGGGCACCCCTTTATTAATCCACAGGACAGACAGCAACTATTGGAACACAAAGGGAAAAGAAAGGGAGTCTTCCTATGAATTTTCCTCTGCCCCACTGAGCAGCACATAGTGAAAACACATAGGCAGTGGAATTCATGGCCACATTATTCCATTAGAGGCCAAAGGTTCAGAAAGGATTTCAGTTCATTCAGGGGCTAATCAAGCAGGTGGCAAGAACGTATGAGGGGGATGAATAGGAGCAGAATGCCAACAGGTGTTCAGTGGGGGGAAGTGTGCCCTGTGAGCAGGGCCCCAGGGTTACTTGAATCTTCCTCTGAAGCAGGAAACACTGAGGGGAGACTGGACTGATGCATCTGCAAGAATGGGCTGATCTGGTTTTGCAGTTCTTATGTTCCCACACTGCTGTTGACCATTGGAATTTGGGGCACTGTTGAGAAGCATCCAACTGTGCATGGCAACTGTGTTTGGAGTGCTAGGGTACTTATCACTTCTCCTACCCTGGATCGCACGTGTCTTGCTTCCCTAATTGCCCCTAGGTCACACATTTCAGCAGAGAATGCTGCAGTCCCAACTCTTCTCTAAGCCATTAGACCCCACTCCTAAGAATGGAACCCCAGGAGTCCCAAGTCCCAGTTCTGCTCCAACTGACCCCTCTCCTCCTAAACTGAAGTACAATCCTCAAGGCTTGGCTTGTCAACGTAGGACTGCACTGGCTGGCAGTTTATCAACACAACTCTGGGAGCAAAAACAACCAAAAAAAGCCTTGATCAGAGTTAACACCCAGCTCCCAGCTGAACACAGAGCTAAGTGGGCATATCTGGGCAGAAGGCGAATGGGAGTGGCTGCATGTCAGACACTTGAAGTTGGGGGCGTGGGAGGAGGAAGCTGATGGGACAAGCTAGAGAGGGGAAAGTTTGAGCTGGGTTGCGGGATCCAAGAGGCATTTAGTTTGCACGTGCCTGTTCCTGCACCTCTCTCCTTACAGGTGGGTTTAGATTTGTCCAGGCCATGGAATGATCAATGCACAGGAACAGCGCACAGCATTTTAGAGACCATTTTGGCACATCACACTGGGATCTGAACAACTAAGCCTGCGTCACATCGCTAGTTCCTGTTCTGCGGCAGAGCCCCCTTCCTGCCTCTGTGGGTGCTGTATTTATAGCAGCAGAAGCTCCGTTCAGGCACAGCCACTGGGGGAAGGGGGATGGGGACGCAGCTGCTAAGGTCCCCTGGGGAAAAGGGTAGGTGCACCCTGCAGCTAGGATCAGCTGGCTGCAGAATCAGCCCACTCGCTGCACTGGGGCTACAGAGTTCTGCCTTTCTAAGGTGGGGGGAAATACACCCAGTGCCACAGCTCCCTCCACTAGCGGGGAGAATGAGATGTAGCAATGTCCCCCCCCGGCCCCATCCTCAGCCCATGTGACCCCCTGCAATGTCATAAGTACTGCATGACACGGGAGCGGACCCTGTAGGGCAACAGGCTGGGGCAGGATACCCCCTAGGGGCAGCTTGACACACCCCTTGCAAAGTGAGCCCTGCTACCAGGGTGTTTGTCATCTCTCCAGGATAGGGCCTTCATACCAACCACTATCTTCTCCCCTCAAGATAGGGAGACCAGAGCCTGTACTATCTGTTCATGAGCTTAAAGGCTACAGGCCAGGAGCTGGAATGGTGTCAACATAACCGTCAGCTTGTGACGCCAGCAGAGGATCCAGATCCCGCCTGTCTGGCTACATATCGAGACGTGTCAGTGAGATTCATACCAGTAAGTGAAACAGGAAGTGACAGATACAGCCACTGACAAGTGAAGCCATGTGCCTTCTAGCGCCCACTGTGGACGGCCAGCCGCAAAGCACGCTGGCTGCTAAGAGACAACTCATGCAACCTTTCTAAAGTGTACATGGACACGTCTAGGATCACAGACCTTCCCCTGGTTGTCTGGTGGGTAGGAGGGACGGACACAGACCCAGAAGCACCGTTGACTGCTTTGCTCTTTTATTGGGAGTGCGGCATGGCAATGCAGTCTCACAGCCAGAAGAACCAGACAATGAACAGGTAAGAGCCGCCACCTCCCAGGCCTCTGCCGAGAAAGAACCGCAGAGGGGAGGGGCAGCTCAACAATGGAACAAGCTGCTTGGAAGATACAGGAACTGGAGAGAAAGTGGCTAGCTGGCCCCGCACTGGCAAGGATGGTGTGGGCAGCAGGTCCCGTAGAGAGTGTGATACTGTACAAGTCTATCTCCTATTGAGATACCCTTTCCTTTTGCTTGTACTGCCAGTGTCCAATGTCCCAGCTGCCCTATGAACAGGCAAAGGGGCAGAGCAGGGTGGCGAAGTCATCACCGAATTGCGATCAAACCAACATCCATCAGCTTCTGGATTTTCTGGGCTATTACTGGGTTCTTCAAGTGTCTGCAGAGAGGAAGAAGTAGTATCACCCCAAAGCACTTGAGTTTGACACTTACATCACCTGCAAGATGCAGCTGCCTCCAGATTGGGGTCCAGTGCCTTTTTATGAAGTATTCCTTGCCTGTGACCCAGCCACCTCTGAGGTGGGATGCAAGGGTGGGGGGTGGTTGGTGTCAGACAACTCTGCTTGAGAGGGTAAAGGAACATCTTGCACATACTTGAAACTGATGGGCTGTAAGGAGTCTAAACTTCCCAGAATGGGGGAAATTCAGCTAAGGCACTGGGGTGAACACCCTAACTCTTGAGAAAATGCTATGGGCTCTCTGTTGTGGACATGGTCCCCTGCCATAGGGACCAGCATGGGATAATGGTTTTGGACCCAACAGCACCACCTAAAGGTGGAGCTAAGCAGTGTTATAGGTTCCTTATGAAACACACCCCTATGTGGCTCAGCAGGAAGCACAATGTAACTCCTCAGGAGACCTCCCTGTGATCTAAGCAGACATCTCTCTACTATACACCTCAGTGATGCCTAGAGCTAGATCTAACCAGACCCAAGCTCCAGTCACCCCCACTTTCAGGCAGCTTCACTCACTCGCTCAGCGCCTGTGGGTCCTTCTGCATCTGCTCCAGGATCAGCCGCATCGCTGGGTCGCTCATGATCTGCTGCACCTCAGGATCAGCCATGGCACGCCGCTTGACCTCCTCGGGGTTGTCGTTGCGATTGTACTGGGCCATGAGGCAGCGCTGGTAGCCATCAGCGGCTTCCTGAAGCAAGAACGGCAGGGATAGCATGAGGAGCTCTGTCAGAGCTAGCCACTGTACTCTGGCAGGTGAGGGGCAATGGTAATGCCATGCAAGGTTGGTTTGGTGACAGGACACAGGCCTTAGACCGTCTCAGTCTTTAGTCCTTGCAACCTGGGCCTCAAGGGAGCACAGCCAGAACAGATCGCTACCAAGGAACCTTAGCAAGGCATTTCAGCACAGCTTACCCTGGGGGAAGGGCTGTCTATCTAGTACATTAAGTCAGTTCAGTTTGGCACAAACAAGCCTGCTCCTACACCCACAGACAGACAGTCGTAAGGTACAGGACCATTGTGATCACCTAGCCTGATCTGCATAATACTTTCACCCAAACATGGAGCCCAATGTTTTGTGGTTGAAAACAGCATGTTATGCTTACATGGCTTGTGTGATAGGCTGTGTATAATCTCAACTTTAATTTTAAGAGAAGTTTCTAGCTCTCATGTCTGCAGAAAACTTTCCAAATGGGACCAGCAACAGACAGTTCTGTCTGCCTGAGTCTTCAGAGAGCTTGACAGTGATTCAGAGGGACCAGTTCTGCTACCCCTCTTAATCTGATTAAAGTGTCAACTTGAGAGCCCAGTTTGTGGTCAACATTAACTAGCTGTAGTGGATGGAATGGAAGTGACACTCACAATGTTCAGGTTTCAGAGTAGTAGCCGTGTTAGTCTGTATGAGCAAAAACAACGAGGAGTCCTCGTGGCACCTTAGATACTAACATTTATTTAGGCATATGCTTTCGTTGGCTAAACCCCACTTCATCAGATGCATGGAGTGAAAAATACGGTAAGCAGAATATATATTATAGCACGTGAAAAGATGGGAATTGCCTTACCAAGTGTGAGGGGGTCAGTGCTAACGAGCCAATTCAATTAAGGTGGAAGTGGCCTATTCTCAACAGTTAAGAAGAAGGTGCGAATACCTAGGGTGCTAACAAGGCCAATGCAATCAAGGTGGCCCATTTCAAACAGTTGACAAGAAGGTGCGAGTATCAGAGGGAAAATTACTTTTTGTAGTGATCCATCCACTCCCAGTCTTTATTCAGGCCTAATTTGATGGTGTCCACACCTTCTTGTCAACTTTTTGAAATGGGCCACCTTGATTGCATTGGCCTCATTAGCACTACAAAAGTAAATTTTCCCTCCCTAGGTATACACCCCCTCTTGTCAATTGTTGAGAATAGGCCACTTCCACCTTAATTGAATTGGCTTGTCAGCACTTGCCTTACCAAGTGGGGGGTAACTCCCATTTTTTCATGTGCTATAATATATATTCTGCTTACTGTATTTTTCCTCCATGCATTTGATGAAGTGGGTTTTAGCACACAAAAGCTTATGCCCAAATAAATGCGTTAGTCTCTAGGGTGCCACAAGGACTCCTCGTTGTTTTCACAATGTTCAGAATGGTGAGTTGTGGCAGGAAGCACAGAGGAGACTCAAAAATCAGGAGAAATAAAGAGGAAAGAAATAAAGTACTGAGCCTAAACAGAAGCCTATTTCCCCACTGAGCAATGAGTCAAGGCGGCAATGAATGAGCTACAAAGGTAGCTGTTATTATAAAGGTTATATCCCCTGATCTCTGTACAAGTCTTATTAACTCCAACAGGGATCCTGCTGGGCATTTATATCCCAATCCACAGACCATAATTAAGCCTAGAATTCAGCACTGTTTCCCAAAGGAGTTTGACATCTCTAAGCTAGCACAGCTCTTTCAGAGGGGCACGCCCAGTCCTGATTTAGACACCAGCGATGGAGAATCCACCACAACCCCAGGAGGCTGTTCTAGTGGTTAATTATGTTCCCTGTTAAAGAGTTACTTTACCTTATTTCCAGTCAATTTCATTCTGTCTTTGTTTGCTACATTAAAAAGCCCTCTACCTGCAAGGGGAGAAGATTCCTGAGAGCACTTACAGGCCAGGATCAAGCCACCTCTTTGGCTCTCCAACACCAACCAGCTGCTGGCAGTATAGTACCACTAGGCATCAGATGCGCTCACCTTGCAGTTGGAATCCAGGTCGAGAGCTTTCTGGTAGACATCCATGGCTTTAGTATAGTCTTTCATGGCTTCTAGCGCTGCAGCTTTTCGGGTGTAACCCTTGACTGCAAGCAAAACACAATCCCTTGGGGTTTACGCTTGCTGAACACTTCTTCCCTGCCTGTGCTTCCACCACAGGCCCCCTTTGGTAGGGAGGTCAGCATGTGAAACACTGATTAGGAACCGCAGGCCCTGGCCAACAGGATGAACTTAAGGTATGTTCAGCCTGAACTATTCCACAGGCCTTTACAGTATCAGCCCAGGCTCCCCCCCCCTCACCTCAGTACACGGTGGCTATTCCACAGTGTCACATGAGACACTAGGCCAGCCAAGGTGAATTGTGCAACTCACCCCCCAGTCAGACACACACCATCTACTTACTAAATGTAGGTTCTAGCCGGATACATTCTTCACAGTCCTAAAGGAGGGAAGACACCATATTAAGTTAACAGGCTTGTCATTTTATTAGCAAAACACCTGACCTGCTTCATACCCATAGGCACCGACTCCGTGGACGTGCCGGTGCTCAAGCACCCACAGGGCTGGATTAATCTTCTGTGGGCCCCAGCACCTGGACAGTGGTCCCGCCCCATGCTCTGTCCCAAGGCCTGCCCAGCCTCTTCCCCATGAGGCCCTGCCTGCCATTTGCAGAGAGGGGGAAGGGAAAGGGAGGAGAGGAGCACCTATCAGCACTTGAGTTCATACCTATTTAACTGCCCTGAGCAAGAAATGCTGCCATTTCACAACCTGCCAGGCCAGCCAAGAAAAAGCCTATACTTGAGTGTGGAGCTTCTGAAGGGTTAAATGCCTTGGAAAGCAATGTTCAGAGGGATGGTGGGGTTGGAACATAGGGCTGAAAGGTTTAAAGATGTTGGCCCACCACCAAACCTGGGTTGGAGTACAATTAATACCAGCTGTTGTGTAACTAGAGACTATTCTAAGCATGTACTGTCAGCTCTTTATGTCAGGGACTGTTCTGTGTTTGTACAGCACCTAGCACAATAGAGTCCTGGCCTGTGACTGGGGCACCTACAGTAAAACAAAGAAATAGTCATCTCTGGGGATGGCAAGATGTTGCCCAGGTTTGTTGCAAGGATGACAGAAGCCCCGGTTTGCTGCTAGCCCAGAGGCCTAGTAATGCATGTATAGGATGGACTCGGAGACAAGCAGCCTTCGGTGCTTACCTTTAGCGCTAGCGGGAATTCCAGGAGTTTGGTATAGCAGGCAGCTCTGTTGCTGTAGAGTTTGGCATCGTTGGGGTTACGTTTGATGGCTTCTGAGTAGTGTTTCATTGCTTGGGGATAGTCCCCTAAGAGGAGAAGAGGGCAATGGTAAATCACAGGGACCACTGAATGCCTGCACTCACTCGTAAGCACTGCACTAACCCATTGACCAGAGCATGGCTTAACTCTTCCCTCCTTTGCCAGACAGCCCGGGAACCTGCAGTTCCTCTCAGCTTCAGCTGTAGCTCTGGAAATCAGGCTACCCGATTCCTCATACTCAGTCCAGTAGTGAGGCTAGGCCGACAACATCCCAGCCTGATGCTATAAAAACAGCTAATGCCAGATTCAGTCACACCCCCACAGCAAGGAAAAGAACACCAGGGTACATGAGGCAGGCTCCTTTATGGCTACTGAAGAGACCGACCGACCCACTAACCCAGCCCTGCAGCTCTGGCTAGGTTGCAGGGCTCTTCACTGACTTCTAGTCAAGCTTTGAGAGCCCTCACCCTTCTGGAAACACTCGTTGCCTTTGTTTTTCTCCTCCAGAGCCAGATCGGGGTCGATGTACGCCAATCTCTCCTGCTCTTTCAAGATCTTCTCAGCCTGTGGAGGAAGCATGGTATGATGTAACAGACCCTGTCCTTCTCAGTAGTACCCCCCTCTTCTTGGCAACATGTTCCACTCACTACAGACTGCTCCCTGCTTTTTGCATTCAGGCTGCAGTAGGGATAAAAATGGCCAAGACACAGGGAGACGATGGGGCTTGAGAATGTGATGCTGTGCCCTGGTAAATGCTGTGGGGAGCTCCAGTGGTCTCCTCGTCACACACACAAAGCCACCCAGCCCAGCAAGCTCTGCATGGAGTGCTAGGACAGAGTGGCCATGCTGTGAGTCAGTGCCAGACAGAGGTCAGGCTGAGTTACTACAATGATCCACTTTCACCCGGACTGGCTGCTCTCACACAGATACCCACAATCATGCAGCAGTAAGGAATGTGTTCCAGTCGATGGGCAAGTCAGGGGCTGGTGTCTTGTAGTGCTGCAGCCAAGCACCCACCCCGATGCTTCAAAACACCCCCCTTTGTTTGAAAAGATCATGCTTCTAGCCTTCGTGGCTGCAGTGAAAACTTCATGCAACTGAGTTTAACAACTGCTGATGTCTACCCAAGTCTTCAGACAGCAGAAAATAATACCTCAGAGAGGGGTAAATCCCCCCTCCTTGGAAATAATTAATTCTATGGTTCCCACTCTTGCCGGCCACAAGAATTGTGTCTGCAAAAGGAAGACTCTGAGACAAAGAATTAACGTAAGGTGTCAGGGGCTCACAGCTGTGATAATGGGGAAACTTGGCAAAAATCATGTTTCCAATACTACGTGGAGCCCTAGAAGCCTCCTAGCTACAAACATGCTATGGGGCTTGAATTTTAGAGTCAAGGCATTTGAATGGCAGGATGATGTTTCTGCTCTGCCAGCGGGGGAACGCTGTGCAAGTGGGTGCACACCCTACATGCACTAGGGAACACAACCGCACACTCACTTGTTGACACTTCTTTAGCACATCTGGAGTCCGGTGCTCAGCCAGAGATTTGTTATAGAATTGGATGGCTTCCTTGTACTTCTCCTCCTTGAAGTAGGAATTGCCAATCCTTGCGTAAGCTCTGAATGTGGAGAAAGCAGCCAGCATCAAGAGAAGGGCAATAGGGGACAGAAGTATGGCACCCTGCACAATTCTCCTTACTGAAGTTTTTCTCCCTGACCCAGAGGACCCCTGCAGAGGAGAGTTCAGTGTCTGTGGCACAGCGGTCAATTGTGGCAGTGACAAAGACCCAGCAAACTTGTTTCTAGCCACTGGCTAATGACAATAGCCCAGACCCGGGCTGGATTTGAACTAGCAACCTGGAGGTGAGAAGTTTCTTCATGCATGACTAGGAGGCACTTGGATACACCACTGATGAGGGTGCTATAGGAACCCCAGGAGAAGGGCAGGTGGCGAAGACGCCTTCTTCCATAAGCCCCAGCCCCATGCTGGATTCACTCACTTGGCAATCTGTCGGTAGTCCTCCCTGTTCTCACGCCCCACCTCAATGGCCTGCTCACACAGCTCTCGGCACTTATTGTAGTTGCCTTTCTCAAAGTACACCGCTGCAAGGGGAAAAACGCATGAGAGACCACTTTCTACCATGAGCCCCGGCCAGACCACCTGCATTGTTCTTCTAGCAGAGCCCCAATGCCACTCAAGTTAAGGTTGTGCACTCTTTCTGTTTAAAGGCTGACCCCTTCTACATGCTCTAAAATCCACATGCTGCTCATACTGCTTTGAAATGTAGTGTGCCTCATGGGTAGGGCCCTGAGAAAAATTGAAATTTTTAAAAATTAATACCAGTGTCATGGGGAAAGTAGCAATTTTCACAGAATGCGGCCAGGGAAAGGTCACTTCTGTACTCATTGGTATAAAACCGGCCACTGAGTCCCCCCTGAACTACTGTGACTTTTTCAACAGGAGGTGGAAATGGGCACCTGCACGCACCCATTTCCTGCCTGGTGTGACTCTTAGCATTGAGCAGCAGCATATCAGAGGAGCAGTTTGGGGGGTGGGGGGACTTGGCAGCCAATTTTATGTGAGGCACAGTAGCCTGTGCCACCACTACTCGGAATATGCATTATGAGCTACACTTAGCAGGAAACTGGGGCATGTGGATGCCACCTCCTGCCTTCCCACAGCTGGGGGGAAAAAAAAATCATAGCAGTACAGGGGGAGTTTTCAGCAGCTGGTTTTATGTGAGGCACAGTAGCTAATGCCACCATCACATGGCACATGAGCAGCCATAGCCTCACAGGGGAGACAGAAGTGTGGATCCGCACGCACCACGTCCTGCTCGGTGCAGCTCATGTTCTAAACAGCAGCAGCACTGTCCCACACCGCTACAAACTACTGCTTTGACATGACATTGCTACATGCTACAAGTCAAACTGAACATGAAACTGCCACAGATGGCCACTTCTGTCTCCCTGACGGTTTTTTTTTTTTGGGGGGGGGGGGGGGGTGGGGGGGGAGAAGCACAGTATTGGGCTCATTTCACGATTTCCATGCAGTCAGTGAAAGTGCAATTTTCTCAAAGCCCTGCTCATAGGGGCATGGGACAAGGTTAGTTATCCAAATTTAGAATAGCTCATCTGAACAAAGAGCTCCTGAGCCCCCAGATCCACTGGTCTATCCACTAGACAACACTGCCTCCACAAGAGTTTGTGTGAGCTGAGCAGGGTTGGGCCAGATCAGCATGTGGATGGGAGACCGCCAAGGAACCCCACAGGGAAGCATGCCATCTACTCCATCAGCCTCAACATGGACCGAAGGGGCACAAATGTGGTAAGAGACTCTGTACATATAGGAGATACTACAGCCCTTTTGGTAACTCTGGGGACTCAGGCATGTTCCAGGTCAGATAATTCCATTCTGCCTCGCTGCTGTTTCAATGGTTATAACATTCTCAATAATCTCCTGACCTAAACTAGTGTTTATGGGTGTTGACAGACAGATGTCCCATTTCACCCCAGAGGTGGCTGCATCTCAGAGTGCGTGTGTGTGTGGGGGGGGAGAGAATCTCTTTTAGAGTTAGACTTTGGAAGCAGCACCCTCAAGATCAGACTGGATCTTGCCACTTACCTGCTTGGTTACTGATGTAAGTCATGTTGGTGGGATCCAGCTCTTTAGCTTTGTCATAGTGCTTTAGCGCTGCATCAAAATCTTTCTTCTTGTAGGCCTCGTTTCCCAGCTCCTTCTCCTTCAGAGCCTGAAAGTGGAGGCAGGGGAAAGAGTTAAAAAGCATCTCCAGCTGCCATTGTACCAAGCCCTTCAGCTCTCTTAGGCCTTACAACCCAGATCTGGAGTTCAAGCCATGAGCTGAGCCTGGCCTATGCTAAGATATCTTTCTAATGACCAGTGCTAGACATTCACAGGCTTTCCTAGCATCACCCCTTCCCACCACCACTGGAACCAAGACTTGTGAGGGCACAAATGTTTACTTTGGAGCATGGCTCTTACAAACCCATGCAATCTTAGTATTTCCTGCTGCCAGGAAACAGACAGCACGAGGTTGGAGGGGAAGGTGTCCCACAGTGATGTGTTAGCACTCCTGTCGTCAACTGGGAGCCTTGCTCTAATTACCTGTGTTTCCAGTCCAGCAACAACACATGGAGCTGTGTGATAAGACGACTTGCAGGTTGTATGGAGGGCATCTATGGGTGGACTACAGACAAGGGGCTAGTCTGGCACACTAACACTGTGATACATTCAGGGGAGAGGCGAGCCAGCCTTCTGCATACTAGCAAAGGTTAATGCACTTGCCGATTGGCATGGCACATTTCTAAAATAAAGCAACTTATTTCCTCCCACACTGCAAGACAGCTCAGTGGGGCTTCATAGCCTTAGGCACTGAGCTCTAATGGAAGCCAAGAGGAACTAATGGTGTCTTTGAAAACAGTCAGGCCCCAGTGCAACATCCTTTGCCCAATGAGAAGATGAAGGCTGGGGAGGCCTTGCCTGCTACCAGTTCTTACTTGTGAACAGATTAAGTGCCTGATTTTCTAACAGGATCTCCCCCACCAAAACCTGAGGTATGAACCAGCTGTGGACAGTAGTTCTTAGAACAGCACCTATTGAGGTCAGGCCCCTAACCTTGGTTGTTTTATTGCCATAGGAAATCCAGGTGCAGGCAGAACCCAAGATGAATTCTTTGCCCGGGCCACTGACCCTAGTGCAGGTAAAAGCCTAACCACAAAACTTATACCCTCCTCCCAAGCAGGCAGTTGCCCCTTAACAGAGGCAACAGGAGCACCATAGCGATAGCCCGTTAACCTAGTGAACACAAAGGAAACAAGGTGATGCAGCCTCAGGAGAGAAGGGTCTGTGCTAAGGCTCCTGTCACAGGGCCAATGGCCAATCTAAGCTGATCAGGTGATCTGCTACTCTGCCAGCAAGTTGGAGGGCAAAGCCAGCCAAGTATCTGCTCTGTTCCTGAGACCAGTGCATCTTTATTAAGATGCCTTGCAGCCATACTCAGCCCCCTACTAAAGGGCATTCCCTTGAGCCAAACCCCTCCACCCAGCTTCTTGCGCATGACAGGAAGCTTTCAGCCTAACAGGACCAGGGATTCAGCTGGTGGTACCTGCTTCTTGTTCTCTGGGAGATCCTCTTCCATGGGCTCTGGCTTGGGTTCCTTTTTGGGTGGAGGGGGTGGAGGTGGAGACATGGCTTCATCCTCATCATCCCCACTGCCGAGGTCAACTCCCAAGAGCACACTCAGCGTGGTCATCACTCGTGGGTCCTGCAGCTTCCTGAAAGAGGCAAGGGGGAGGAGTGAGTAGCTGGGAGCCATTCAGACAGGCCCTACAGACCTGGCTTCTAATCTTGGTCAACTGGGATGATGGAATATAGTTTGAATCTCCAACTCCAGGCGCTGGATTCTTCCTGCTGTAGCCTGGGGGAAACTCAGGAAAGTCAGATACTGGGAACTGCCTTGGGAGCTAAATACTAGCTTTCTATTCCCTTTCTGCAGCACCTTTATATTTTGCACGGCTTGGGCTTCACCTGCATCACTGCCTACTTCAACCCCCTTAACACCCTGCTACTATCATGCTCTCCTCTACCACATGCCAATCCAGAGCCCACAGACAGGGTCCTTGCCTGCGGCATCTGAGGGGCAGTGTGAATGGTTAGAGTGATCCGTATACACTGCCTTTTGGCTCAAGGACAGGGGCTAAAGGGTTATTCATGACTGGGCGTCTTGGATCAGGCGTACCCTGGGATGGCATGGTGTAGACTGGGGAGCATGGAGACAGAATGGCTGCAGTTTGCAGAGCAAGGCAGACCCCATGCATGAGGCTCAGGACAAACTACTCTCAAGAGGATGAAACCTTACTCCTCCCAAGATTGAACCACAGCAGAATCACCCTCCGCAGAACTGGGGTAGGTCCAACTTACGTCCCCAGGTCAGAAGGCTTGTTCCGGAGCTGCTCAATCAGGTCTTTGTAGCTGGGGTCATTCAGCAAGGCTCTTGTGCGGGGGTCGCAATCTAGCTTCTGGTAGAGGTTTGGCATGTTAAAGGGGTTCATGAGCTTCCTCTCTGTGGGAGGGCAGGAACAGAAGCATGGGCGGGTCATTTCAGCACCCAGGAAGCCCAAGAGGATACTTGGGTCTGATACAGGGCATGATATTTCTGTGGTTATAGGGAAGCTGCAGCCTGCATGGCTAACACAACAACCAATCTCTGCTGAGGGATACTTGCCCCTTGACCAGATGTAGGGGCGGGGAGCCTTGTGTCAGTCCCAGCTCAGGGTTGAAGAAGGGGCAGTTTAAGCCCAGTTGCCTGGTGGAAAGAAGGTAGCCCTAGTCCTAATTCCATGGCACCTTTTCTCTCCCATGCTCCTCCTGCCCACCCAAGAGCAGAGCCCAGCCCCTGAGAGGGCACTTACTGTAGGTGCACAGAGGAGTCTGATCTCTGCAACTTCTCAGTGCCAAGCATCTAAGCAGGGTGGCTTGGAAGAAGGCAGTACTTATATTTTAAGTGGAGATCTCTGGCTGCAATTCCTGCTCCCCCAGTTCGTTCCCTTACCCGCTAGCCTGGCTTCCATGTTCTGGAGCCCCTCTTTCAGTTGAGAGTTCCCTGGCTCGTGTTTCAGCCCTTCCTCATAAGTCTTCTTGGCTTCCTCAAAACGATTCAAGAACTCCAGGGCAGCTGCCTTGCGGGAGTAGCCCTGAAAGCGGGAGAGAGGGATACAATAGGGCGGGAGGTCATGAGGTCCCAATAGAGGATGGGATGAGTCCCCACACTCATGGAATTTCAGCATCACTACACCCCACCCCAGACTAGCATACTCCGGCACATAGGAATCTTAGCAGAGCAACCTGCCTCTGCAACATTTAGGCCCATGTCTCCTGTATGGCAGGGAACAGAAACCCCAATATCCTGTGCAGGAAAACAGATACCACTGGAGGACAGAGGTTTGACAAGCACATCTTTGTAAGCTGCCACTGTGTTGCCCATGCCCAGAGCATATGAGTCTGTCACAGCCCCCAGCTATGAGCCTAACCTTTTAGCTCAAGTTATAGCCACGCATGGCTTACAGCGCTGAAGGTCTGTGATTCAGTCCCCAGTCCAACATGGCGGCCAACACATAGAACAGCAGCCACAAATGTTACTTCCGGAGACTGGAAACTGCTCTGATTGAAGAGAAATTCCTCAGGGTTAAACTCAAGACACGTGGGTTCACGTGCTCCACCAAACTAGGTGATGTTGGGCAAATCAGTCTCTCTGTGCCTCATTTCCCCATCCGTAAAACGAGGTTAACAGCACTGCCTTGCCTCGCAGGGAGATTGTGAGGATAACTATGTTAAAGATTGCAAGACCCACAAATACTACAGTAATGGAAGCCATACAAGTACATGAAATAAATAATAGGCTGGGATTTAGTCACCCAACACCAGCTCCTTTGAAGATCTCAGCCAAGATCAAAGGAATTCCTCTTAACAGCATGTTTTCAGAGCACTGAGGGATCATTTATTCCTGGTTTAAACTACGAAGATAACATGGTTATGTTGCGTTACAATACAATTTTTCCCACCACATGTGGCGAGGGAGAGTCAGGCTAACTCCAATTGGCATCTATTGCAAAACATGACTCTCCAATGACCAAGATTTTAAGGCACAAAGTCACCCTTGTGATCAGTCTGACCTTGATAACAGCAGCCCTAACATTCAGTCTACAGGCAAAACATAGTTTAAGACCCCAAAAACAATCTAGAGCGGGACCCTCACCTTGCCCCACTCTGGCTTGAGCTCAACGGTTTTACAGGCATCCTCCAGCGCTTTCTGGTACTCCCCTTTCTTGGCATAGGCTGCAGATCTGTTGCTGTAGAGTACATGGTTCTTGGAGTCGAGTTTTATTGCCTCCGAATAGTGCTTGATGGCTTCTGCAATGTTGCCTGTGCTCAGGGCTTTGTTACCTTTCTCCTTCAACTCGTTCACCTGTGGAAGGGGGAGCAAGAGTGAGCAGGGGATTAGCATGATCAGCTATGGGTGGAAGTCTCGAAGCGATCCTCTTGCCCTGGAATTATCTTTCCCAACTCACAGCATCACAGGCAGGAGAGTGACTTTAAAGACTGCCCCTTGTTATTGCCTCTTGGGTTCTTCACAAGTAGCGGCTGCTTGAAGTCTTACTGCAGTTGGAACTTGGAATAGGAAGAATAATCTTTCACCAGCAACCACTCTGACTCAATACCTGCTTGAAGGGAGACATACTGCCTCCTTTAACGGTCCCAGAAAGGTTAATACAAGAGCACGATCAGCATCTTGACTGCACAGAGATTCAATAAGAACTCGGAAACTGACATGGCTGTTCTATGGAAGTTGTGCAACACCAAAGGACTCCAGATTTCTCAGTCAGAGGTCTGTGAATACCCCAAATCAGAGATAGCCAAGTCTATCCCTCTTGAAATTCTCACCAGCCAGCTACTTCTCCCATTTGGAGACGCCTCATCGATGGAACTCTCCCACATGACTGATTCAAGTAGTTTCAAACAATGCCCAAGAAATATCATCAGTTTCTCGGAAGATGCAGCTTGGGCCAATCAGTCCGTTCAGAGTCAAAGGAAATTTATCTATGATTTAACCACCTAGCGCAAACACTCCAGAGACCCAGAAGTCATCAGGTGGGTAAAATTGTGTAGGTGTGACTTCCCTGCTAAGCGTGAACTGATGGGGAGGCAGTACCTCTCGACAACCCAGCAACTGCTAGCGAGATGTCTCGGCCAAGGGAAGGCAATCACTGATGAGTCACTTCAACAGCACATCAGGTAGGAACTCTCTCTAATGAGCTCCTTAGGAAGGCTGTATATAATATTTGCATTTTTCTCAGCCTGTTACTTCCACTCTACAAGTACTCCATAGCCTGAACTCTGCCAGTACAAACAGAAGCATGTCCCAGTTATATCCAAAGTCTCCCTTCTACAAGGAGTGTTAAGATGGATCCCTAAAAGCTGTGTTCCAATGCTAACTCCATTTTCAATGCTGACGGGGCCTGAGCAATAATGGATCTTCAAATTATATGCCATGAATGGCAAAATAATTACTGCCTCTAAAAGCTTTTGAATGCTCACTCCCAAATTAGCTGACAGCGTAAGAGCCTTACTATTTGGGGCAGAAGCAGAAATAATCAAATTTTTAAAAAAAATTTGACATTCTACTTCAGTGTTCAGGTATGTGACAAAACTGGCACTCCAGTTTCCAGTGCCAGGGTTTGAGAGCTCAGAGATGGTGCTACAAATTAAGAACTTTTTTTCCATTTTAGAGCTGGATTTACATTCTGACAAAGGTCATAAGCAAAAAGTTTTGGTGCGCCTCATCCCAGTTCACAGTGGATGTTTGTATGCAAGATAAAAAGCCAACACATAATTGTGCAAAAAGCTGGGCTTTTTTTGCTCAAGTCAGGGACCAAGATAGGAAATGAAAAATGGCATTGAGATAAATCAGGAGTTATGTCTGCAGGGGCAGGAGACAGGAGGAATTTCTTGAGTGGAATGGGGAGGCAGTTGGGATTGACAGGCATCAGCAAAGCTGTGAGGAAGTGGAACTTAGGGCTGGGATAGTAGGGTCAGGACTGAAGGGCATCGGCAGAGCTGTATGCAGAAAGATCCAAAGACAGGAATAGCAGGATGGGGCCTTGTAGTTCAGGATTGTGGGCCATTGGCAAGGCTGTGCTTGTGTAGGAGGCCTCATCCACACTATACCTAGGCTCTAGTAAGCACAAGTGCCTCAGTTTCATTAGTTCCACAGCAACATGAATTTTAGACCAAGATGCGAAGTTAAACTCAACTGCCCAACTCCAAGATAAAGCAGCTCCCTCAGGTCGGTGATTTGCTGTGGTCCAAGAAGCAAAGTCAGCTGTGCAGCTAGAAGTTAGTGGAGAAAACAATTAAGAGCCTTTCACCCATGCGAAAGCAACAGTCTCTCTTCAAATGGGACAGGTAGGAGGGAGATTCTGGTGACATTTATTATGCCAGCTGTACACCTGCTCCAAACACTCCCTCCAAAACAGATACCCCAGGGTCTCTCTACTGCACCTTAAGAAGCCTTGTTTAAACAGCAGCTCAGCTATGTACAGCTCCCATCTCCAGCATGGGAATGCATCCTTCACCTCCTCCCCAAACAGTTTAACGTTGCTTGGAGACCTTAACAGCTACCCAACAAGAACAATTACTCCTACCTGGGCACAACTTCTATGGTAGGGGTATGAGGCAGGGGTGTTTATGCATATGCAGAGGTGAGGCTGAAAATAACGGGGACAGTACTTCCATCCCAGCTACCAAGCAACATATCTCCAGACAGTTCCTTAAACAACCCCGATCATACACATTTAGTTCACATCCAACTCAGACTCCCTATGCTGCCCCCTTTACTATCTCATACATCACTCTATCTCCTCCTACACTCCTGCTTCCCAGGTACCCCATCACCACCAACTTCCAGGACTCTTAGCTACCTTTTCTCACAGCTGTTCCACTCCCAGTGTCCCAGACTGCTCTTCGGTAATCTACCCCACCCCCTCAAATCCCAGCCACCCTCTCCTGAGTGCTGTTACCCCAGCACCCACACTCACTTACTTGGCCCCCTCCCTCTCAGGCTCAATCTAGAGAAAGATAAAAAAGTGTCTTAAAACCATGTTACACTCAAATGCAGCCAAGATAAGATGGTCTTTGACATGTGTTAGCTGGCAGAGCTAGGTCGTGGGGGAGGGTTTACCACGCTAAAACACAGCTTGCCCCTGTCTACGCCAGGGTGTTAACATGTATCCGGCAACAGGTTCTTAAGAGACACCTTTTAACCTAGTTTAGGCAAAGTCTCCTACTCCAGGGCCCTGCAGTGACTCCCTGGCTGTGTCCCATCCCCCACCCCCCAAACACCTTCCCCGGGCTGTTCCTTCCACCCGGACCCCTCCCGCCCCCGCTGGTCGCCTGAGGGAGTCTCCCGAGGCTCCATCCCTTGTAGATGTCAACCCCTGCCGCGGGCTGCAGACAGCCAGCCCCGCATCCCCCTACCCCCACCTCGTGGGCTGTCCCCCAGATCCACCCACAGGCCGCCCGCGGCTGCCCCCCAGCTCCCAGGCTCCTCCCCGCGGCTGCCCCGCAGCTCCACACCCCCAACAGGCGCCTCCTACAGTCCGCCCCACAGCCTCCCAGCTCCCGCCTTCACACCCCTCAAGGGGTCCCCCAACAGCCCCGCCCCTCACCTTCTCCATGGCTCCGGCTCCGGGTCCAGCTCTGTCTCCGGGACACTGCCGGTTAAGTCTTCTCCGGCCCGGCCTACCCCGTCTCACGCCGCCTTCTGGAACCTGCTAGAAGCCTCCTGAGCCGCCCTCGCCGCCCCATTGGTAGGTGCACATCCGGGCCCCGCCCTCCCAACACTATGATAGATTAGAAGATGTGTCGCTCACGGGCCGGGCCGGGCCTACTCCCCGCCTCCGCGGCAATGGAGGCGGGGATCATTGCGATAAGCACAGTGATAGGTGGAAACAAATGTCAAGCGACAACTAGCCCCGCCTACCCCGCGTCTCATAGGTCTGGCGGCATGCCAATCAATATCACCTCGAGGAGCTCTCCTACCCGCCCTCATTTTGATTGGATGTCAGCCTTGTACCGCGCCCCCTGCTCTGCCCATCTGATTGGCCAGCATCTCCAATAGCCTCAGCAATTCTCAAAGTCCATTGGTCTGGAGACCCCCTCAGGCTCCAAAGGACGTGCCCATTGGTTAGAGACCGTTTCTGGAATTTTCCATCCTTTTCATTGGGTCTCAGGAATAAAGTGACGACATGCGAGGAGCTGCATCCTGATTGAGCGTAGCGGGTTTGCGTCATCAAGACACCATCCCTTATTGGGAGACTCCAAGGAGGGGGGAAGAGGTTCTGAATGTATAGCTTGCCTGATTGAGCTGTGTGAAATACTTGTACGTGCTTTCCACGGCCCCTAATACCGCTGGGTTTTTTTACACGTGCCTTACACACCCTCCACTGGAGAATCTTGTTTGCATGTACCTTGCAGGCAGCCCTGAGGTGGGGGAACAGGCTGTGTTGGCCTCCCTCCCATGTGATCAATGTGTAATTTTCACTTAAATTCTCTTGAGCTTTTGCACCCGGCCCGTATTTTACACGTGCCATGGGTGCTTTAGTGCAACTAACTATTCCAGTCCCACTTGCCCAGAATTATTAGTCTTTGCATGAGATTCATTGTAAATGAGTAAGTGCGAAAATTCGCGTTCCAGGTTTAAAAAAGTGTCCCATGGTATGCACACAGTACAAAATGGGTACATCATGGTGTGACAGTTACTGCAACCACATGCTGTATTTTTGAAGACTATATTGTATTCAGTTTATGAATGTTTAGTGTATTGTGGGCCAGGGACTGTATGCAACTCTATGGGATACCACAGCTGCTCTAGAAACAAAAAGCCTCAGAAATGGTAACCAGCTCCAGAAAAATAACAACCCTTGGGTGTTTTCCATATACGTATACTGGTTCAGGCTGGGTTTTCCAGACACTAAAAAACAAAGACTTTTGGTATATAAAGGCTGAGTTTTGAGAGACTGGGGGGGTCTCAACCCTTGCTGAAAAGTTGGAAAGGCTTTGACTAAGACTCCATAAGACTTATGGGTAATTTCTGTTATGTTTAGTAAACATGTAGGAACTTTTGTTGTTTGTTATATTTTCTCTAGGGTTTTTTCTTTTGGTCCTTAAAATGTACTCTGCCGAGAAAGACCTGTGGGTCACACCGTTAAAAACATGAATTGTCCTCGGAGAGAAAACAGCCCAGGCACTAGCCTTCAGGCAGAAAGGCTGGCTGGTGATGTTACAGTATATGGCAAGGGGCTATGCAACTGCAAACTTAAAACTCTAGGTCAGCAGAGATTGGGATAAAGGTCCCTGCCCAGAGACTGGTGTTGGTTGGAGCCCTGAGCCATGACTGGGCACACCTGGAGGGACCACACAGATGAAGAAAATAGGTGCAGTGACCCTGAAACTGTGACACATGGCATGCAATGTTATGCAAAATGGGTATATGCTAAAATTAGGCGCTGTGGTGTGTACACTATAATTTTGTAAGTGCAGTGTACAGCAAAGAGCATGGGTTGCATAATTTCTGTATACTTGTGTATTTCCCAGGGCATGATTTTTGTATACAGTGCACATGCCTTGGGGCACGTTCCGTACATACATGTACCTTTGCATGGATTCACCCCCTGCAGCAATTTCACTAACTCAGTGTAACTCCTAGGAGTTTACCTGATGTCATACAACTGCCGGGGTGTTTTCCTCACTGGACACAAATCTCAGCTTTGTTTTCACAGAGGAGTTTCACAGTGGGAAGCTCTTATAGAAGCTGCAGTGCAGACTACTGGGCAGCTTTCTGTAAAACATTTGTAGGAGCTGATGTGGGGGAGGAACAGGAAATCTGCTGCGCTTTTGGTGCATTATAACAAGGAGAGTGTGGGGGACAGAGTCAGGATTCTTGGGTTCTATTTCCAGCTCTGAGAGGCGAGGAGGGTCTCATAGTTAGAGCAGGGAGGGTCTGGGAATCAGGACTCCTGGATTCTGTCCTTAGCTCTAGAAAAGAAGTGGGGTGTAGTAGTTAGACCAGGGAGGCTTGTAGTTAGGACTTCTGGGTTCTGTCCCCAGCTCTGGAAGAGCAGAGGGGTCTAGTGTTCAGAGGGGGGCAATGGGGAATCAGGACTCCTGGGTTCTGCCCCTTGCTCTGCTAGTGACCTTGGACAAGTCATTTTGCTGCTCTGTGCCTCATTTTCCCCAGGATGGGGAATAACACTGATTTATCCCAGGAAGTTTGCAAAACTATTGATCACTGTGAAGTGCTTTATAATCCTCCAAAAAAAAAAAAAAGGACCAAGCAACAGTATGTGGTGATAAATGCAGAGCTGAATCTTGAAGGCTTGCTCTAAGAACTGCAAATCTTCCTAAATTAGGATTTTGGGGCATAAAAGAGGGTGCCCTGCTCTTTGGATAGCATGGATCTGAAGCAACCGCCCAAGAGACTAGCAAAAGGCCAGGTCTCCCAGCAAGCGGTATCTATCTGTCTTCTGGTGTGACTAGCACTGCTAAATTTAGTAGGGTTGCTAAGGCACCCTGCAAACTCAGGAGGCAAAGATCTATTTATAGATTAAGCTAACCTACTGTGCTGTTAAAATGTCCTGGGTGTGTGAGTGTGTGTCCCCTTTGCAAATGATTGCTTTTTAAAGTATGGTAGTTAGTTGTTTCCTGGTTCCTGCCCACAAGCAGCTTAGAGGCAAGTTGAGAGCAAGAGTCACTGAAATTAAATGACATCTTGTTTTGCCTGGGATTCTGGGAACTGTAGTTTGCAAAGTTGGCTCCAAAGTTTTCAGTCTCCCAGTTTTCAAAGTTAAGCCTGGTCCCAAGAGTCTGAGGGGCAAATGTGGAAGAATTCTGTCCTATGTTTAAGCGCAGCGCTTTACTGACATGGGTGAATTAATCCCCCTGTGTGATCTTGGGTGATAAATAATGTTATCCCCATTTTATGTATAAGGAGCTGAGGCATACAAGAGGGAAGAGTCTTGCGAGAAGTCAAACAGCTAGTCACTGGCAGAGCTAGGGGTAAAACACAGGAGTCCTGGCTCACAGGCCGCCCTTGTTGTTCTAACTCACTAGAGCTCACTCCCTTTCCAGGGCTAAGACTATAACCCAGGAGGCCTGACTCTCAGCTGTGCCCTGCTCTAACTTACTAGACCACACTCCCCTCCCAGAGCTGGGAATAGAAGCCAGGAGTCCAGAATACAATACTACAATTAATGTAATTATTGAGGGACAGAGTGGTCCAGTGGGTAGGACTGCAGCTCAGGACTCCTGGATTCTAGTCCAAGGTCTGCTGCAGACCTTTCTCTGTGTGCCTCTATTTCCCCTCTCCCCTTTTGTCTAATTGGACTGTCAGCTCTTCAGGGAAGGGACTGCCTGTCATTGTGCATTGGTGCAGCACCCAGCACGACAGGGTGCAAGTCTCAGTTGGGGTCTGTACAGCACCCAGCACAACAGGGGCGGGGCTGGCTGTGCTACAATAATGCAAGGTGCGGCAGGGGCACAGTAATAGTAAAACCAGCTAACAGCAGGGAAGCACATGGTTATCATAGGCCCTGTTGCTGAACTCAGGCTCTGGATCCCATTGCGCCTGAGATGCCATCCCAAGACACTGATGGGCTTTGCTCATCTCCCTGAGTTTGCTGCATCAGGACCCTTTATTGGGAAGGAAGAGGAAAACTGCAAGAGCCTGGACGGGGGCGGGACTACATTTCCCAGGATCCCTTGCACACAGATGGGCAGGTCTTGCAAGTGCAAAGCCCTTGGTGAGTTTGGGTGGCAGCGCAGCAGCAATTTTGTCCTCTCTCCCACCCCCCTTTGCAAGCCAAATACCAGGTGCAGTAAATAAGGGAGAAGAATTTCTCTCGACTGCTCAGGGACCAACCAGGGAAGCTGGTCTGGGAGACCCAGTGCATTCCCTTCTGTGCTACTATGCCAGGGGTTCTCATGACTGTGCTAGGCAGGAGACTGTCTGGAGCTTTAGGGCAGCTTCTGGGGGGCTGGGGGAAAGGCAGGATCCCTTGGGTGCTGGGTAGTGTCAGGAGGGGCACGTGGAGCTGCAGGGAACCAAGCACTAGCAGCCTTCCCCGTGGCACGGTCCAGTTGGTGTCAAGAGTCTTCCGGAGCTGGGCAGCTGCTCCCCCACTAGGCATGGCGGCTAAGGTGGATCTGACCACGTCCACTGACTGGAAAGAGGCAAAAAGTAAGTGTGAGGGTGTGGGTGTGCGCGCGCGCCATGCCCAGTTACCCCTTCCCTCTGCCATGCCTCCCTTTAGCTGGGCATCATACAGCCCTTTGCAACATGCCTCCACTTAGGGCCATTTACCCTGCCTAATTTTGACCCCAAAGGCATTTGTCTCTTCCCTGGGCACCATGCAGCTGTGCAGGGAATCTGAATACCAACATGAAGTCCACCCCCAGGTATGGAACAGCTGGAGGCCTGTTGTCACAGTGCATTGGGTTAGTTAAAAACTGATACAGCTCTTCCAACATCACTCATCTCTGCACCCCGCCATGCAGCATAGGTAGGAATCCCATAATGCCTTGGGCCGCCTCAATGCATTGTGGGTGATTTGTGGGATCCCCTTCTGGAATTGTGGGAGTGTGTGTGTGTGTCAATACTCCCAGCATCCCTTGTACCATATCCCAGAACTCACCTGGCAGTGGCACCATTCCCAAATTACTTGGAGGGAGGCAGCACTTCCTATCCCAGGTGTTGCCTGGAGAACAGAGCTGGTGTGTTAGAGCTGTTCCCTATGGGGCTGGCCTTCTAGAACCAAACCATGGGACCAGAACACTCTGCACTGACTGCTAGTGGCACTGCAGTGTCACATGCCAGCCCTGACCCCACCATGAGAGCTGCCCTGGGCACAGAGAACGTATTGGCCTATCCGCTTTCTAGCTGTCAGTGGCAGAAAGTGCAAAAACATCCATGTTGTGCTGCTGGCACAGTCCCCCTGGGTTATTAATCCTCTTCATCATGGTAGTGCCTGACACCAGCCAAGAACAGGACCCTGTTGTGCCAGGCACCATACAAACCCAGAGTAAGAGACAGTATCTGCCCCAGTGAAAGATGGCATAGCAGGGCTCATATTGACTGGTGCCTCTGCATTTCATCATTGCACCCCTTCTGGGGCTGGCTTATTATCATAAAACCCAACACCGCAGCCCTCTTCCCTGGCCCCTTTCAGTTTATATTGAGATTCAGCATCCATATAGCCTCACCCAAGCCCCCATGCTCTAGGCTCAAGAGTCTTTTCAGCCCCTAATTAGGGGATTATCTTCCTCAAGGCTGGTGGCACAGGATTTCTTAGGCCCTTGGCACAGCTGTCTTAGGCCGAACCTAACGGTCCAAGACAGAAAAATTGGGAGCTCTTTAAGAAGAGTGTATTAGATGGCCAAAAAGCCACAATTCCACAATCACGCAAGATGACAATTTTGGCCAAAAGCCCAGCCTGGCTCAGTGGCAAAGTGAAGGCAGCAGTTAGAAATTAAAAAGAAAGTAATATAAAACAAATGGAAAAAGGGGGTAATAGCAACGATCTAAATTAGAGGGTAGGAAATGTAGAAAACTGATAAGGGGCACTGAAGACATCAGGGAAAAATGCATTTCTGGCAGGGCCAAGGAAAATAAGCAGTTTAAGTATCTTAAGAACAAAAGAAATCCTAGCAATGGTACAGGCCAGTTACAAGCTGGAGATGGTAAAACTACTGTTAATGATGCAGAAAAGACAGAAGCGCTCAATAAATATTTCTGTTCTGTATTTGGAAAGACATAGGATGATGTACTTGTAACCATCCTCATGTGAGAAGTACTTTTCAGTCCATTATTAACTAAGGAGGAAGTTAAAACACATCTATGAGGGATAAATATTTTTAAATCAGCCAGTCCAGATAACTTGCACCTGAGAGTCCTAAAAGAGCTGTCTGAGGAGATCTCTGGCTTGCTTGATGGTAATTTTTAATAAATCTTGGAATACTGGGGAAATTTCAGAAGACTGGAAGAGTGCTAATGTTATACCAGTCCAAAAGGGCGAGTGGGATGACTCAGGTAACTGTAGGCTGGTTAGCCTGATATCAGTCCTAGGCAAAATAATGGAAAAACTGATATGGGAGTCAGGTAATATAGAACGAAAGGATGGGCCTATAATTAATGTCAGTTTGATAGGAAATAGGTCTTGTCAAACAAATCTGATTTCTCTCTTTGAGGAGATTGCAAGGTTGGTTGATAAAGGTAACTGTGTAGATGCAATACACTTAGACTTATGTACGGCATTTGATTTCATGCTGCACAACAATAATAAGCACTATGTAATATCAGAAGAGCACATGTTACCTGGATTAAGAACTGGTTAACTGACAGATTTCAAAAAGTAGCTGTCAAGGCTTGAATCCCTATTGAATGGAGATGAGTCTCAGGGTGGCTGGCCCTTTAAGGGGAGCCTGGAGCAGGCTCTACCGTGATGGGCTTCTTTATGGGGAATGAGTCCATTGTGCCAAATTGCCTAGGTGGCTGCTTGGCAGTGAATTGGTTAATGGGCATCTGGACCAGAAAAAGGGCCGCAGAGCAGTTGGAGGAGGATGCTTGTTAGGAAGAGGAGGTTCCCAAGGGCAGGAGTTTCAGTGGTACAGAGGAAGAAAACTCCCAGGGAAAGGAACTTAAGGAGGAGCCTAGATAGCTGCAGGAGGCCCAGCCTACTAGGATCTGTGCTGCCTGGAGAAGAGCGGCAGTCAGATGGAGGGCCCTGGCTCCAGGGAAGGAATGGTGGCTGAGTGCCTCTTGGCTAAAGGGCCCAGGATGATAAACACAGATGGAGTCTGCCTCCCCCCTGCTAAGAAGACTGGGTGATGGTCTTGTGTTTCTGTAAAAGTTTCTGTTGTTAAATGAGACCTTCAAAAGCCTTGCCAAGCCTCCTAATGACCCAGTTGGGGAAATTGTCAGAGTGTGTCTGAAGTGCTGTACCTGGTCACAAGGGGGCGTGTGGGATGGCATTTGCCTTACAGGGCATCCCTAGTGAAGTTCTGTAGGGATCAGTACTAGGCCTGATGCTAGTCCACATTTCCATCAATGCACTGGAAGTAAATATAAAATCACTGCTGCTAAAATTGATGGATGACTCAAAGATTTTTGGAGTGGGATGGTGAGGACAGTCCTGCACAGCAATCCACACTGCTTGGTAAGCTGGGCCCATTCCAATGAAGCATGTTTTATTACAGCCAAACGTGAGAGCATATATCTGGGAACAAGGCTTGCTGGCTGTTCCTACAGAAGGGGGGACTGTATCCTGGAAAGTGGTGACTCTGAAAAGGATTTCAGAGTGGTAGCCATGTTAGTCTGTATCAGCAAAAACAACGAGGTGTCCTTGTGGCACCTTAGAGACTAACAAATTTATTTGGGCATAAGCTTTTGTGGGCTAAAACCCACTTCCAAACAACTCGGGATGAGCTCCTAGTGTCACGCTGGGATAAAAAGGGCTGGTGCGATCCTGACATGTATGAAGAGGGAAGTAGTGAGTTGGAGCAGAGAGGTGAGTTTACCTCTGAATGCGGCCCTGGCAAGACCCCGTCTGGACTGGTACATCCAGTTGTGGGGAATCACATTTCAAAACCAATGTTGAAAATTTGGAGAGGGTGCAAAAAAGATCGCCAAAAATGATTTGAGAGTGGGAGAAGATGCCGCGGCGTAGAGTGAGAGACCTGGGGGGCTCAGTCTGGTGCTGATTTCCCCTCCCTGATGCAGCGCACTCCTTGTTTGCAGAGGATCCCAGTCTCAGGTTCTGTAGGTGGGCATTGGCAGGGTGTGGTGTGATGCTCCCCCAGCCAGGCAGGCAGGGCCGTGCCACTCGGAGGGCCCCAGGCTCAGAGTGCATCACACCGCCTGGGTCCACCCTGCTCTGCAGGGCCACCTCAAGCAAGGCCCCTCCCCTGCACAGCTCTGCGTGCCTGGCTCTCACAGTGTTGTCACAGTGACAGGGTTTCAGCTGGGCTGGGAGCAGGGCAGACTGCATTGTTTGGGGAAACCCCCTCTGACTGGCTGCCTGCCCCACGGGCCCGCCTCCTGGGGTGAACAGCCAATTGGAGTGGCTGTTGGAAGTGCTGTCAGCAACCTTGAAGCCATGCTCACCGCAGTGGAGGGGAGAGCCCTGAGCTGGGGATGGTCAATGGCTCCCCTTGGGAGCAAGGGGGATGGGTTGTGTGAGGGGGATGAGCCCCTGGAACTGCTTGCCCAGCCTGAAGGGGGAGGGGGACCTCACTCCAGCTAGGCCAGGGAGAGGGGGGTGAGGAGCCCAGGAGGTGCAGAGGTGGGGCTGGGCTGGAGACAGAATGAATGGAGGGAGGGGGCGGGGTGTAAGGTGGCATGAGGGGGGAATGGGTGAGGGATGGGGAGTGAGTGGGGGTGGGGTGTAAAGTGGTGTGAAGGGAGATTGGGTGAGGGATGGAGCTGAGGGGGCAGAAGTGATGGGCAGACTGGGGGGACAGTTTTGACTTGGAGGTGATGTGGGGGGCAGAACTGGTCAGGGGTTGGGCAGATGGCGGCGGCGGGGGGGAGAGCTCCTGCAGCAGGAGCCAAAGTCACCTTACCCAATAAAGCGGGAGATTGAGCAGAAGTAATTGTCCCCGACTGCCCCCGCACACACTCACTGAGCATGGGCTGTGGGAGTTCAAACATCAAACACCACAATACGCTATTTATAACAAAATCTCCTGGTTGGGGTGGGGTCTGACTCATGGTTTTGCTCCCTTGGGGTGGGCAATACCGAGCTGTATGGATGAGAAGCGCTACAGAAGTGCTGGGGGTGATTATAGGGGCACCTGATTCTCGTTACCCTAGTAACACTTCTGTGGGCCTTGTCCCTCCCCTGCAGCATACCTGAAAGGTCTGAATCAGAAGCAAAGACGGGAGCATTACTACACCAAGGACTTCGTCACACTGAAGGACATCGACACCTGGAAAAAAATGGCTAAAAGTGAGGCTGGGGGTTTTAAAATCCTTTATTAGTGCGTAGTAGATTTTCATTATGTGTTGGGTTTGAGGGGCACTGACAGAGCAGTGGTGGGGGAGCTCAGGGTTGGGATAGCAGGGGACTGTGGGTTGGGATTGAGGGGCACTTCAGTGGTCTCCCAGCATAGCCATGTGGATGTTAGAACCCAGTGTGAATTGTGGGGTGGAGGGCTCCCCAATTCTGGGATCTGCTCTCCCTCTCACTTCTGATAGAGCCTAGGCCAATCATGCTTTGGGGCATGGCACAGCCCTGCCCTTTCTATCCCAGAATCCTGATTCTGGTGGCACAATGGATGAAGCAGGGTATGGCTGGACGCTTTTCCTGTAGGGCGTGGAGATCCCTGACCTTGGACCCTTGTCTCTAGGTGCCCGACTGAAGCAGCCCGAGGAGACCAAATTCCCCAAAGACAATCACCTGAACGAGAAGATCTCGCTTGTCCGCCGGGACATCACCAAACTGGAGGTGGATGCAATCGTCAATGCTGGTGAGTGGGTTACAGATCCCCTCTGCTGACCGGACCCCCTGCTCATGTAGCACCAACAGCTCCTCCTCTCTGCATGTTGCTGGTTGGGGTGGAGGCTTTGGGTCATGGCGGGCTCGAACCCCATGGTGAATATATGGTGAAAGAGGGTTGGGTGTGAGAAAACATGCTCCCATCCATGTCTGGGACTGGCAGGAGTGCCAGATGCCCATCAGGCTGTGCTCTGAGCCAGGAGAGGGAGTTTCAGTGGGGTAGGGTGCTGGGCTGCCCCCAAGAGCAGCTGGCTAGGTGCCATTTGGCTCTGGCCTGTCTGTTCTGGAGGGTGGGGCTCCTGTCTGCTGAGAGAACATGCAGCCTGTGCCATTTCTGCACAGTTCTGTTGCCCCCCAGAACCCATTGGTTGTGTAGGACTTAACCCCATCCCATATGTGGTATAGGGTCTGTCGATCATCCCACTAAAGAACTGCTGTGTGTGTAGGTTCTAGCCCTTTTCCAGATGTTCTAGAGGGTTGGTTATTTGCCTGCCCAAAGATCATGGTGCGTGTATAGGATTGTGGTTGGCTGTGGAGGGTGGCTTGATCTATTTCCACCAGTAGCTGCTATATATGTGTGTCCATGGGCTCTGTGTCTCCTAGTTACTTAGTGAGTGGTCTCTGTGAGGTGGTTGGGGTTCGTTTCTGTCTGTCTGGGAGAAGGGTGGGTGTGGATTTATTCATAGATTCATAGATTATAGGACTGGAAGGGACCTCGAGAGGTCATCAAGTCCAGTCCCCTGCCCGCGTGGCAGGACCAAATACTGTCTAGACCATCCCTGATAGACATTTATCTAACCTACTCTTAAATATCTTCAGAGACGGAGATTCCACAACCTCCCTAGGCAATTTGTTCCAGTGTTTAACCACCCTGACAGGAACTTTTTCCTAATGTCCAACCTAGACCTCCCTTGCTGCAGTTTAAACCCATTGTTTCTGGTTCTATCCTTAGAGGCTAAGGTGAACAAGTTCTCTCCCTCCTCCTTATGACACCCTTTTAGATACCTGAAAACTGCTATCATGTCCCCTCTCAGTCTTCTCTTTTCCAAACTAAACAAACCCAGTTCTTTCAGCCTTCCTTCATAGGTCATGTTCTCAAGACCTTTAATCATTCTTGTGAGGGTTATCTGAGGGTTTTTGTTTTGTTTTTAAACCTTTGTTCAGAGCAAAACTCCCCTTCCCCATTAGTGAAGCTGGGCAGTGTCTGACTGAATTGAGGGAGGTGGGTTTCATGTGGCACTGGCCTCGTTTTTGCTGCTGTCCCTCTGTGAGCTTGGCTTGGGGTGGGGGTCATAATATTGCTGGAAATGGGGCTCTGCAACTAACCCTCCCTGAGCTTTGGGCGGCTGTAGAACCCCAACCCTGCCACCCATTGGGAAATGGGGTGAACCAAACTCGAGGGGTGGGTGGGTTGGGTGCTGTCCAGATTCCGTGACTGTTCTGATACAACTGAATACCCCTCTGTTGTACAAAAGCTGAGCCGGGTGTGGGGCAGGCTCTCCTCTCCAGCGTCTTCAGGGTTAAATGACCCAGTGAGATATCACTCCCTGCAGCCCAGGCTGTCGGCCAGACTCAGGTGAGCGTTGTTGTCAGTTACTCGGGGCAGCTCCCCACTCTGAGTGATTGGCTCAGGCTCTGCAGAGTCTGGCAGCATTGCTGCGTTGGATTACACTCGGGGCAGCTCCCTCCATCAAGAGTGATCGGCTCAGGCTCTCTGCAGACTCAGGGAGGGGTTGCTGCGTGTGTTACCCTGGGACAGCTCCCCCTTCTCGGTGTGCTTGGCTCAGGGTCTCTGCAGGCTCGGGCAGGTGTTGCTGCAGCAGTTACACTTGAGGTCACGATTTCCAGCTTTTTGACTTAAATTTTTCTTTGTTTAAAATGGAAGTCGAGACTCGTGCATCATCCCATGACTCCAGGAGTTGGGGTTTTAAGAGAAATGTCAAGTAGCAGGAGCTTTTTGATAGAATTGTGGGAGCTGGCAAGTGTGATCATGGACCTAATGCCTTAGAGATGATAGGCCCCATGTTCTGTTCCTTGCAACTCTCTTGCCCTGGGGCTGGATTGGAGCCAATGCTCCCTTGAGGGGAAAGGCCCCGTGTCCCATTTCCCATCCCCTGAGCCAGCCACTCACCCTCCCTCTGATCGGGGGCCAGATTGGAGCTGGTGGCCCCTAGAGGGGAAAGGCACTTTATCCAATTCCTTTTCTGCAAAGCATTCTGTGACCAGGAACTCTGTGCGAACAATGAGAGGGGGAGAGAGAGAGAGAGAAAGAGAGAGAGAGAGAGATATGCTGTATCCAAATGACATCACTGAAAGATGAGACGATGTCAGATTCTGATTCACCTTCTCCCCCTGTGGTCCCCAATCTGGTGTGTGCCAGAACTGAATGATGGAGCCTTCCCCGGCATCTCCCCTTCCTTAGCACAGACTCTCCATTCTGTAAGCAATTCATCCCAGAGTCCCCCATGAGAGATGGCTCCAGTGCAATTTATCTCTGACATCTGGCTAAGGAGCCTGTCAACCCAGTCAGCACATGCCTCTTAAGCTGCAGGGAGATAAACTCTAGCCATATGTTCCCTGTGTGTGTTCCTCATGGCGGGTGCTTGTGGGGAAAGGGCTCTGCTTAGAGCTGGCTGCTTTCTGAGAACTGTCTCGACCATGGGAATTACCAGACTGGTCCATCCATCCCTGTATCCCACCTCTGACAGTGGCCAGTACAAGATGCTTCAGATGAAGTTGTGAGAGCCCCGTGGTGGGCAGATGTTGGGTAACCTGTTTTCCATGAACATCTGATCCTAACCCTCTACTAGAGATCAGCTTAAGCCCTGAATCCTCAGGGTTTAGCTCCCATCCAAAATCTTTGTTAGGGAGGTTTTGTTACTCTGCCTTTGGCACTTATATGACAAGTACTGAAAAACTGTCAAATTCTGGGGTCCACAAGTCCAGGTGATGTTACTAGATTGGAGAGGGTTCAGAGAAGAGCCCTGAGAATGATTAAAGGATTGGAAACAGTGCCTTATAATGAGATACTCCAGGAGTTCTGTCTATTTAGCTTACTGAAAGTTAAGGTGTGATTTGGTTACAATCTATAGCAGGGGTGGGAAAACTTTTTGGCCCAAGGGCCACATCTGGGTATGGAAATTGTATGGCGGGCCATGAATGCTCACAAAATTGGGGGCTTGGGTGCGGGGGGTGAGGGCTCTGGCTGAGGTGTGGGCTGTGGAGTGGGGCCAGAAATGGGGAGTTCAGGGTGCGGGAGGGAGCTCCAGGCTGGGGCAGAGGGTTGGAGTGCAGGGAGTGGGGAGGGCTTCCGCTGGGGGTGCGAGCTCTTGGGTGGGGCTGGGGATGAGGGGTTTGGGGGTGCAGGAGGGTGCTCTGGGCTGGGACCGAGAGGTTTGGAGGGCAGGAGGGGGATCAGGGCTGGGTCAGGAGTGCAGACTCCGGGTGGCTCTTGCCACTGCTTCCAGGAGCTGCTTGAGGTATATTCCCCCCCCCTCCAGCTCCTATGCAGAAACATGGCCAGGTGCCTCTGCATGCTGCCAGGTCCGCAGGTGCCGCTCCTGCAGCTCCCATTGACTGCAGTTCCTGGCCAATGGGAGCTGTGGGGGAGGCGCTTGGTGCAGGGGCAGCGGGCGGAACCCTCTGGCTCCCCCTACATATAGGAGCCGGAGGGGGGACATGCCGCTGTTTCCAGGAGCCACGGCATGTGTGGAGCGGGACAAGACCTGGACCCTGCTCCCCGGCGGGAGCTTGAGGGCCGGATTAAAACATTTGAAGAGCCGGATTTGGCCCCTGGGCCGTAGTTTGCCCAGCCCGGTGTATAGGAACCTACATGGGGAACAGAAGTTTGATGGTAAAGGTCTCTTTAATCTAGGAGACAAAGGTCCAATAAGATCCAATGGCTGGAAGATGAAGCGAGATAAATTTTGACTGGAAAATAAGGCACAGATTTGTATCCGTGAGGGTGATTAACCACTGGAACAACCTCCCAAGGGGAGTGGTGGATTCTCCATTATTAGTTGTGTTTTAAATCAAGATTGGCTGTTTTACTAAAAGATCTGCTCTGGTTCAACCAGGAATTAATTCAGGGCTGTCCTATGGGGCCTTTGTTATACTGGAGGTCAGACTAGACAATTAAAGTGGTCCCTTCTGGTCTTACAATCTATGAATCCACTGTTCTAGCTCTGGACATTCTCGTTAGAAATACACCGCTACCTCGATATAACGCGACCCGCTATAACACGAATTCGGATATAACGTGGTAAAGCAGCACTCGGGGGGCTGCGCACTCCAGCGGATCAAAGCAAGTTCGATATCACGTGGTTTCACCTATAACGCGGTAAGATTTTTTTGGCTCCCGAGGACAGCGTTATATCGGGTAAAGGTGTATAAATACTCAGCCCATCTTTGGATCTTGCTAAGTTTTTGATTTCAACAGCATCCAATGGAAGAGAGTTCTGCTGGCTAATAATGTGTCAAGTGAATAAAGTATTTCCTTTGATCAGTTTAGAATTGGCCACCTCCCATTGCAGTGGTGATCCCCTGGCTCTTGTGTTATGTGACGGGGAACAGAAGTGTCCCCTTTTCCAATTGCTCTAGCAAGCCCTGAAGGTTCAAAGTCATTGGAGGATTATTTTGTACTGCGTAGCTACAGGCCCTGCCTGAAATCAGGAGGCCCCTGTTGTGCCGGGTGCTGTACCGACCCACAATTCAATGAGGAGGTTGCAAATGAATTTTTGTTCCCTTTAAAAAAAGGTGATTGGGTTTTTTTGACACAAGGGCATTTCTGGTTGAAATTATGTTTTGATGGGAAAATTTCCCTCCCACACGCTTAGGCGCTAGCGGAGGGGGCTCGTGTTTGTAGCAGAACCTGGGGTGTTGTGGGGGGCACACCAAGAGGAGGTGAATCAATGAGTGTGACAAGCCAGGAATATGCCTATGGCAGGAGGGTTAAGAATGGATGTGAGAAGGGGCCAGTTTGCAGGCACGGGAAGGGCAGCTGTTTTGAAGGGCAGTGGCCAAGCCAAGCTCAGAGTGGCTGAGGGCGAATGAGCAGGTGTTTGGGGAGCAGGAGCACTCTTTAGGATTGGAAGGCATGAGAAATTGCTGTGGCTGAGTGCTTCAGGGACTAGCAGAGCCATTTCTTAAATGCAGCCTCGGACTCTTGGCTGGAAACGGGAACGCAGAGGTGGTAATGAAGTGGTGGAGGCTGCGACAGCAGATTTGGAGAAAACGCTGAAGGCAAGATGGTAATTTGGGCAGCAGTAAATAATTTAAACCCTGTCGTGCTGGGTGCTGCAGAGACCCTGACCAAAGTTAGGACCCCGGTTTGTGCAGAGCCGCATGACACACAGTGAGAGACAGTCCCTGCCCTAAAGAGCTCACGTTCTGAATAGACAAGGGGCGGGTGGGAAGATAGACGCAGTGTGAGGGGAAGGGGTTACCCAAGGCCAGTGGCAGAGCTGGGAACAGAGCCCAGATTTCCCCTCCTTCCCTTTGTCTGATTTGGCTCTTTCTGGCTTTGCTTCATATAGAATTTGCACCAGTGACTTAAATCCCTGGTGGAACGGAGTTAGTTAAGCCAGTGCAACCCCTGTGGATATTTGTATCTGCTTAAAACGGCTTAATCGGTTTAGTTTGTGCCTGTAAATTGACTGATGTGAGGTTAAATCGATATAAGCCAGGTTTAAATTGATGTAAGGGCATCCACATGCAACGTTGCATTGGAAACGCTAACTTGATGTAAAGTCACATCTCTGGTTATATTGGTGTAACTTTGTATTTAGACCTGTCTGTGCAGCACAGTGGGGCCTCTGATCTCACTTGACCCTACCTTGCTAGACATAACAAGTAATAACACATCTAAGATTGACACAGCTGATTCTTCACTGAAATGTTCTCTCCCCCGCCCCATGGCTGGGCAGCAGGGGGCGCCAACGTCTCAGCTTTCCAATGTGCTGCTTATTAATTTCCGCCCCAATAAATCAACCTGTTTATTAGAAGAATAAAAGTCTTAACTAACAAGGGGCTTTGTCAGTGCTTCATAAATCCTGCTTCTGTGCCTCATGAAACCCATATGTGGTTAATTCATATGTAAAGTCACAAGCAGGAATATAATACCTGTCCATTAAATTCTACGCGACTTGATAATCATCATTAGCCATGAGTAATTGCCTGATCAGCATTGCACAGCAGCAAGGGAAATGCATCTAAGCTAGTAGTTCGTCTGTACTAATAGGGTGTGTGGGGATGGGGGGGTTCGTTTCCGGTCCTGGGGGCACAACATACTCCTTTGTAGGCCACTGCTCCTGGGAAGAGGGGGCTGGTCCGGGCTTTTCCTGCATGAAATGGAGCATTCCTGCCAGGGCGTTGTTCCCCTGGAGGCTTGCAGCACTGAGCTGGGTGGGCCTGGCTCCTTGGTTGAAAATCTAAGGGGTTCCAGTTCCCTACGGGGCAGGGCAGGGGACGTCCTTGGCTGACGTACACTGACCCAGGTCCGTTGGTGACAATTTACAGCTCCGATGACTAATTTACAGCTGCTGGGGTCCTGGCCACGCTCATTCCAATGGAGCGGTGGCCAATTTACACCAGCCAGGGATCTGGCCTGAAGACCCTATGAAGATGTAAGAGGACTGCAAAGTTTGATCTCAAAGAACAGTATGGATATTAACAAAGCATCCCATTTCCATTTACAAATGGAAAACGTGATGCACAGACGGGAAAGTGACTCACCCAAGACCATACAGCAAATTGGTGGCAAAGCTGCGAATAGAACCCGGGAGTCCTGACTCCCGGTCCCCTGCATTCTGATCACTAGTTGGCCTCTGTAGTTAAGATAATAATGAAGTGAGACATGATTATGGCCACTCGTCATACAGAACCTGGGGACATAATATTCAGATGTTGGTTGCTAACATTAGGCCCCTAAATGAATATTTGAGCATGTAGAGATTTGGCTTGATTCCTGTACACCCCACTACCTGCTTAGGCTCTCAAGAGACAGGCCGGCTTGTAGCTAAAGCTCTGGGCCAAGATTCAAGGCACCTGGGTTCAATTTGAGATTGGGGGGGCCCCCCTCGTGCCAGGCATTGCACATACATAGAGTGAGAGGCAGTCCTTGCTTCAAAGAGCTCACCGGCTAAATAGATAAAGGGGGAGGAAAACTAAGATGAGGAAGGGACTTGCCCACATCAGAACCCAGGAATCCTGAGCTATCCGACCCAGTGTGTCTGTCTGGACTGCACTGCTTTTCATCTTGGGAATTAATAACCTCTGACAACCTTGGGAGACCTGGTTCAAGCCCCTGCTTTTCCACAGGCTTCCTGTGTGACTTTGGGGAAGTCGTTGTTTCTGTCTGTGCCCAGTGTCCCCTGGGGATGAGAGCACTGCCCTGCCTTACAGGCAGCTTGTGAGGATAACTACATGACAGCGGTGGGGTTCTCCGCCTGTTTGGGTTCAGGCCCCATCTCTAAACTGTGGTGGCTTTTTGTTACCCAGAAACCTCTCCAGATGTCCAAGACCATGCAGGGATCCACTGGGAGAGGGGAGGCTCTGAGCTAAAATTCCAGATGCTCCAGCCAGAGGTGAACGACTGGCACGCACCCCACTGGCAATTGGGGGAAGGGGCAAAAAACGGAGACACCCCAAAAACACCCTCTGTCCCCCCATGAGCAGTGTAAGGAGTGGGGAGGATTTGGGGGGCCTGGAGGTGAAGTGGAGAGATTATGGGGCCAGGTGGTGTAGTGAGGAAGGAGTTGCAAGGGGTAGGGTGGGGAGGTTGGGGAAGGAATTGGAGTGCAGTGAAGGCCTGGGGGAAGGCTCTGGAGCCCAGGGGAGGGTGAGGGGAGCCGACAGCTCACAAAAACCACATGGCCCCCACACACGGCCCATGGTTGCACAGGGTAAAAGTGTGAGGGTAATGTGGGGTTCTGGGGGTAATGTGGGGGGGCTGGGGAAGGAGTGGGGGGGGACAGAAAGGGCTGGGGGTGTAGTGGGGAAGGATATGCAGACACTTTGCTGGGGTTCCAGAGTTGTGAGCCACTGTTACCCCATCAGCCTCAGCCATGCGGGCAGGGGACTGGACTCGATGACCTCTCGAGGTCCCTTCCAGTCCTATAATCTATGGATCTATGAAAGTGAGAGCTTTGCTTAGCTGTGTGCCAGCTCCCTGACACGCCAGCCTGGCTGCCTTGCCAGCAAACTTTTTAGGGCTCGGCCAGCCCAAAGCTCGCCTAGCTGATAACAATCAGTGACCTCCCGAGTGCCACAGAACCATCTTCACCTGCAGCACTCAACCCCCCCCCTTACTGCACCACCCACAAAACCTTATCAGATCCACTGCTCCTCTACAGAGACAGTCTGCAGCAGCTTATTAACTTATGGAGGTTTACAAACCCTCCCCTTCCGTCAAAGCACTGAGTTGGTTTATAGTACAAGTAAAACAAGTTTAATTAACAGAAGGACCCAGGTTTAAGTGATAGCGAGTATAAGGACTAAAGACCGAGGAATGGTTACAAACACACCGAAGTAAGAAACTCGTCTAAGGTGTCCGTGTAACCGAACAAACTAGAAACCTTTATGCAAAGAAGTTTTTCTCTCCAGTCGTTCCTCCAGCGTGGCTGCCCAGTTTTTTAGCTAGGACCCCTTGCAGAGCTCAGACTGCTTGGGTTCTTTGTCTCCCCAGTGAAGGATAAATTAGGGGCTCTCTCCCCCTCCTTTTATAGTTCACTAAACCTTTGAAATGTGGTCTTTGACAGGGAAGCCCAGACAAAGCTGCTCTCTCCTGCTGGGGTGTAGATGCCATGCTGTCTTCTCCTCCGCTTGATGCCTTTATTTACCTTCTGTAAATGGTCCGTCATTGTCTCTGCCTGACGACCAGGCTAGTCAGACAAGCAAATACACGTTCCTTTGTCTAGGGCAGACTGGGCATTGCTTGGCAAACACATTTCCAGCACATATTTATAACTCTTAGTGCACACCCAGAACATACACCACAGCGCATTACCAGATACCGTGCATGACACCTTTTGGATCCATATCATGACAACCGTGTGTGTGGTGTGTTAAACTGGTCAGGCCAACTGAGATTTACTATTACTTACCAGGGAGCCCTTTGCCAACCAGCTTTGGGGTTTTCCTAGGGTCACAGGTACATTGGGGGGCTGGTACTTACCAGAGGACATGACACCAGCTGCTCCCTCTTGGCTCCTGTCCCATGAAGCTGCTGGACTTGGTTTACTGCTCCGGGTATTGTGATTGCTGGGATGGCAGTGCTGCCCATGTTCGGCCCAGCCATCCCTCTAGCATGATGACGGGGCTGGTCAGGCCAAATCTGTGTGAATGGCTTTGCAACCTGGCATATAGGGTTGCAGTGCCACTCATTCAAATTTGGCCCAGGTGGCTCCATGTCATCATGCCAGAGGGCCAAACCTGAGCAGTGTTGCGATCCTGGAGGTCACAGTGCCCGGTATGGGAAGCCGAGCCCAGCCAGCCCCGTGACCCTTGGATGCATTCTGGTAACCCAGTTTTGGGTCATGACCCACGAATTGAGAAACCCTGCAGTAAAGATTGTGAGGTGCCAAATACCATGGTGAGGGGGACCATAAAAGTATCATAGATAGATCAAGAGCCTTTTCTCTGGTTCCCTAGCTATAGAATTCAGCTGAACAGCAACTGCCCTAGTCTTGCCCTGGTTCTATTAGGCAGGTGATGGTCCTTCTTCATTCTAGCTCTCTGTGGATAGATCAAGCCAGTACCAAGTCCCTTCTGTTATGAATCACTGCCTTCTAATACAATGGCTATGGGACTGCGAAGAGCAGGAGACAAACTCTAAGCAGATATTGCAATGCTGAAGTGTCAGTGTAAATTGCTTTATCTGTCACTTCAACTCTGTCGCTCTCTGCTGTTTGCCATCCCTTGGGGAAATCAGTTGCCAGAGATGCGGGGATAGTGCCTGGGCGGAGCTCGAACTTTGTGGCTTTACAGAACACGTCGGCAAGGGAAACTGCACCGTTTTGGGGGTGGAGGCAGCTTACCAGGGTGAAGAATGGATTTGGGTTTTTTTTTCTGGAAATTCTGAAAAATTGGGGGGGGGAAATAATTGTTTTGGGTCCAACTGAACTTTCAGTAAATGGAAAAGTTAGAAGATTTGTTTTGATTGTGATCGCGTTGGTTTTCCGATGGCTGTGATGGGGGGTTTCAAATTAAAGGACATTTTGAAACAAAAAGTCATTTCAACCCAAAAATGTGAAACTTCCTGGGGGGGTTTTCAGAAATTTTCTCTTGTTTGTTTTTCCTGCCCTAGCAGCTCTGTGAAAGGGACACGACTTTGCGGGATGTTGTAGGGTTGCTGCACCTGCGTTTTTTCCGTCCTGCAAAATAAATGTGGTTAAAAACTTTCCTGAAGCTCTAATGCCAAGGCAGAGCTCCAGCTTCACGGCTTTAGAGCAAGTGGCAGTGGGGGCAGCTGCACAGACCTCGGGGAAGATCCAGCCTCTGTGCAGGCTGCTTAGTGTGTTGCAGATTTCATCATCGTGCTGCAGTGGGATTTGGTGGGACCGTATCGAAGTGAGAGGAAGAATAGTGCAGTGCTTCGATTGGTTGCTGGGGTCTCGACTTGGCCCTAGGCATCACTATTATTGAATAGTGCTGTGGTATCACCCAGGAGCCCCAGTCAGAGACCAGGCTCCCAGTGTGCTAAGTGCTGTACAGACACAGAATAAAGAGACAGTAACTGGGGCAAAGGGACTGACTTACCCCAGTAACTAATAACTCTGGTGCTGCACTGACAGAGCCCCTGCTACTCTGTTCCTGTCAGCCTTTCCTTTTATACACAGCTAATGACACTTCGGGACCCCTTTGTAAAGGCAGATGCCAATGCTACAGATGGAAAGACTGAGGCAAGTGTGGAGGAGTATTGCTGAGGAGCAGACTCAGGGGTGGCTTTGTTATTTGAGTGGTGTTATTTGACCAGTCATGGACCAAGACGCTGTTGTGCTAGTTGCTGCACAGACAGAACAATAAGATGGTCCCTGCCCCAAATAGCTGACGACCGAAGGGACCGTCTACACTGCAATCACAGGGTGTAACTCTAGCTTGTGTAGACATACATGAGCTCACTTTAATCTGGCAAGCTCAGGTACCGGTGCCGTGAAGCTACAGTGCGGGGCTCATCGTGGGCTAGTGCCTGAGTAATCACCCTGTGGCCGGGTGGCCCTGTACAGCCTGTGCTGTACCCGAGCTAGCTCTGGTCCATCAACATGCGCTGCAGTCACATGCCCTTACTGCAGCATAGCCATACCCTTAGCAGAAGAAAAGAGACAGCAGGTGGAGACAGAGCAGCTGATGGTGGGGCACAAGAGGACAATGACAGAGCAGTTAGATCACGGTCTGTAAGGGCCTGCACAGGGGAGGAAACTTCTGAGAGCCCCAGGGTCTGTCATACTGCAAAGGTAGAAGCAGAGGAAAGGTGGCCCTGGGGTTAGGATGGTAGCCTGGAACTTGAGTTCAATTCCTTGCTCTGCCACAGATCCCTTGGGTGAGTCTCAACTCCAATGAGTTAGGCGCCTGCATAGCTTTAAAAATCTGGTTCTTGGTGCATCTCTGCCTCAGTTTCCCCATCTGTACAATGGGGATAACAGCACAGTGCTGCCTTATGGGGGGTTGTGAGAATGTGTGCATTCCCGGGGTCCTGACTCCTAGCACAGTGGCTGACCCACTAACTAAGAGCTGCTGCTGTTCCTCATGCAGCTGAGCCATCGCTCACCCAAGCCAGCCCATCCATTTGAGGAGTTCCCCGAAGCGATTTCCTCTCCTGGGGTGACTGATTCTTGTTTAACTAGCCTGCGTTCACGCCCAGCAGCTACTGTTAACCCAGCTCGTGAGCGTCCTTCTTTTTATAGACTCTCCCCGCCTGTCTCCTTGGAGCAATTCCTGATTCAGAAACTCACTGGGTTGCATTGAAAGAGACATTATAAAGTGCTGGACTGATAGCTTAAGTCAGGCTCCGGCATTCAGTTTAATGGACAGCTTTTATCTCCCTTTTTATTACACAAAATCATTTAAGCGGCTCTCTGGCTTTGTGAATAAAACAACAGAGCTTTCGTGTCTAGCTTCCCTCACTCTGATCTGCTACCCCAATGTGCAAATCGAGCCAAGGTCCCAAAGCTGCCGGGTCACGATGCGCCCGTTTACGCACGCTGTCCGTTGGCTCCAGGATCATATGATTGCTTTTGGGCTAGATTGCCATTCAAAGGCTCTTGTGCAAAGCATGTAGCACAACCAGAAGTGAATCCCCCCTCCACGCAGGGCTGGCTCTAGCTTTTTTGCTGCCCCAAGCAGCAAAAAAAAGTGCCGCCCCCGAGCCCCCCACCGAGAGCCGTGCTGCCCCCCGGCCAAGCACCGCCGGAACCCCCGGGCCGCCCCCACGCCGAGCGCCGCGCGCCTGAGCCAGACCCCCCCTGCGCCGAGCGCCGCCGGACCTCCCCCCCCCCCAGCAC
>NC_048304.1:30529900-30655975 GCF_013100865.1 Trachemys scripta elegans
CTCACATCACCCGCTTGCACCATGGCCTAACACCCTTCCCCTCACATCGCCCATTACATCATGGCCAATGCCTGTCCCCTGATCTGTTACAGGATCTGGAGTTTTTTTGCCTGGCATCCAGAGAGGTAGGGGTGGCCATAGATATGACTGGGGATGGATAAATGAAAGGATGGATAGATGGAGTGCTGTGTACACCGATACATAGAGGGGTGTTTATGGCGATGGGTGGATAGAAGGGTGATATGGGGATAGAGAAAAATGTGTACAGAGATGGATGAATAGATAGAAGAGTATATATGGAGACAGATGGATGGATAGATAGAGGTTGGTTTTAGGAGCTGCCTTGATATTTATACACTAACATCACTCTGGCCTTGGGGATGGAAATGCTTATCTGTTCTCAGGGCCACTGTGCAGTGCTTTGGGGAGAAAAAGCAACATATAATTCCCTTGGTAGCTCTCTTCCAACTCACGCTCCAAGCCTACCCTAGCACCAATCCATTTTTATTCCTCTACACGACAGTGCCTTCCTTTTAATTTTGTAGTTGCACACTTAGCCTCACCCACCAGGTGAGGAGAGAATGACTCAAACCACCGTAAAAGTTAAATCTTTCTATTTTATTTCAAGAAAGGACAAGGAAAGAATTTTTTTCTTTTAAACTCGTACTTTTTTTTTGTCCATTTGTTTTGTTTTTTTGTTTTTATATGAAAAAAAAAGGGGGACAAAGGAACACATTCATCTCAGACGTTGAAAATTTCAAGGCACCTAAAGGAAAGAGGCCAAAGGGCGCGCAATGAGTGCACTTTGGTTTCTCAGAAAAGAACCCTTATTTTGGTGGCGAGGAGACAGGATAACCAGGCTGGCCTCCATCCGCGCCTGGCTCAGCAGATGCACGGAAGAAGAAAAGGGATGGACGAGTGGGGGGATTGTGGTCCCGCTGATGTGAAGATACAGATTTTGAATATAATGCTGAACTGATTCTGTTTGATGGTGCTGTTTGAGGTCCGATGGATCCCTTGCAGTTTGCAAGGGACTGAACTGAGTCTGTTTGATGATGCTATGCGAGGTCCAGTTTGCAACGAGCTGACCTGAATCTTTTAACGATGCTACATAAGGGGTTGACTTCCTTTTGCAGCTGTGTTGAGCTGTTGAATGTCCGTTGGCTGCGTGCCAGTCCAATTCTGAGCTGGATTATGTGGGGGAATGGAAAGCTAGCTGCTCCTTGGGGCGACTGGTTTGCATGTCAATTGACAGCCATGAAGATGACAGCTACAATACTAGCCATGCTCCTCGCTCTATGCAATACTTTCCCTGTCTATTAACTACCCCAAAACTTGGTTAAGGCAGACTTATGGTTGCCTGCTGCTGTCATGTGCCCTTCCAGAATATGCAAAGTGGCTAAACTTACATTAAGAACATGCAAATTTAAACTTCCCAAACCCAGGAAATGGGTGTGGAGAAAGAGGGAGGGATGAGTGAATGGATAGATCGATAGAAAGATGTGTATGCAGATAGGTAGATGGATAAAAGGGTGTGTGGGGGCTGGATAGATAGAGAAGGGTGTGTGTGGGGATGGATAGAAGATAGAGGGGAGTGTTTGGGGATGGATAGAGGTGTATTAATGTATACCTCACTCCCACCACCCAACCTTAACTCTGCCCTCTTTACCTCACTCTCGCTTTACTTTAACCAACTGCTTGGAGTTTACAGCTCCAAAAGTTCTAGTCCTGTCATAGCTTTTCTTGCAACAACCAGTGAAAATAAGGTTTTGAAGGCTTAGAGTGGTAGGGGGAGTGGGTGCTGTTTAGATAGTGCCCCCAGCTGTAAGAGCAGCATTATGCAAAGGCTACAGTGTATTGTAAATTCTGAAATGGATACTGGTGTATTTAAACATAGGCCAGATAGGAGCTGGAACTCCTAGGCCTCTTTAGATACATTTGTTTCTGCTTTGCATTCCCCAGCCTCAAAGACAATCCTGTTGTTTGTTTACTAGTCATGTAGAAAAATTCATCCAGGCCTCCCTGGAATTGTAACTGCGGTGCTAAAAAGCCAGATGCCCTGCCAACCATGGTCTGATGCCACTGGTTTTGATACCAGCCCCCATCCAGACTACAACACAACCAGGAGCAAAGCTTGTAGAACTTACTTAGGTAAAGCTGCCATTGACGTCAAAATGAAATGGGCCCCGTTTCTTGTCTCCCTGAATGTCACACAAAGTGCTACCTAATTAGAATGGGTAATATTTACATTCTCACTTTGCACTGGTGGAAATGAGTGCACAAGAGTCAAGTCAACAAAGAACCAAGCCAGTATCTGATGATCTCATAACAACAATCTTAAGGAACAAAAATCAATGTCTCCTCTACTCTAAGTTTCTGTCCATCAAACTGAGGATGAGAAGGGGATTAACATTCCTTGATAAGGAAAGAAATTGTTTGTAAAGGCTGCATCACTGATTGCGAGCATAAGGGTCCTGATTCTGATCAGCGTTACACCAGTGTAAATCGGGAGTAATTCCCAATGCAGTCAGCGAGTCCCACCAGTGTCAAAGTGGGAGTTATGTCCGTTTCAAGTTGGGAGTCCCACCATTTCAAGATGAGAGTCACACTGGTGTCAAATTCTGGGATTCACACCAGTTTCAAACTGGGGGTTACACTGTTGTCAAACTGATGGCACCCAGATCAGGGACAAGGATATTTCTATTAACTCGTCTAATATGACCATCAGAACAGGGCTTGTGGTGCTTGCTTGAATTAAGTAGTTCAAAGGGTGACTCTCACCCTAAAGCCTTGTTTTTAAAACATCAGGTCTGATGATTTGAACCTTTGAAAGATTCAAAGAGGGATTGGACGTTTGGATAACAAGAATATCCAGAGTTAGAATAGTGAATGCCAACAAAATGAGCATTAGAAGGGATATTAAAACTCATGCTTCAGGGCTTAAACCGATCTCTATTAGGGATTGTAGAGGGTAGATTATCCCACATCTGCCTACTGCAAGGATACTTCTGAAGAATCTGGCCAGGATACTGGGCTACATGGCCCACGGGTCTGATTTAGTCTTTTGATTCCTATGTTCGGGATGTATTTTAAACTGTTTGGGAACACTGTGTCACAAACAGATGAAATGAGATCGATTCAGAGTGCTAGCCTTCAATCTCATCTCGATGACTGAGGTGAAAATGGGCCACCATTCCACCAGATTGTCTTTGCTTTGAAGGTCAAAGAGGAGGGACAACTCTGTTCCCACAACTTATTAAAAATAACGATACTTTGCACTTTTGTAGCACTTCCCAGCAAGAAGCAATTTACAAGCATTAGGTAATTTAGTCTCACAATCCCTGTTTTACTCTTGGGGGAAACTGAGGCACACAGAGGGTATGTGGCTTGCCCAGTGTCATGGAGTGAGTCAACAACAGAGCTGGGAGTAGAACCCAGGAGTCCTGTGTCACAGCCCATTTGCTCTAACCACTAAATCTCATTCACTTTCCAGAACTAGTAATAGAACCCAGGAGTCTTGATTCCCAGTCCTATCCCCCCAACCCTAGTCAATAGATCATGCCCAGATACCTGCCGCAGAAAGAATAAAGTAGCTAAGCTTATTCTAAGGGAGGAGAAAAGCTTTAGGGGGGGACCTCTATTAAGAAAACACCTAAGTGACCTATGAGCCCAAGTCCCATTTGTAAAAGTGACTTAGGGCCAGATTTACCAAGGTATTTAGGCACCTACAGATGCAGGTAGATGCCTAGTGAGAATTTTAAAGGCTTCTAAGCAGGTTAGGCACCTAACTCCCAGTGAAAGGCAATGGGATTTAGGCACCTAGCTCATTTAGGCACATTTAAAAATCCTAGTAGGTACCCATCTGCATCTTTAGGTGCTTAAATACTAGAGCTGGCCAAAAAATGGAATTTCCATTCTGTGAACAATTCAAAAATATTTTGTTTTGATAAGGTCAAAATGTCTTGTTTAGACTTTTATACAATCTGATACTAGAATATAAAAACACAGCATCAAAACCAAGCCTTTCACCCTTTTTGAAGCAAAGCATTTTGGATAATTTCCTACAAAAATGCTGATGAAATCCAGCAAAAAGTTCTGATTTAATCCAGTCAGCATATTCCGACAGAAAACTAGTTTGTATGAAAATTTTTGATCAGGTTTGCTTAATACCTTTGGAGCTTAAATCCTATTGTCTTTCAGTGAGACTTAGGCTCCATATTGCCTACATCATTTTTAAATATGGCTATTTGGCTCCTAAGTCACTTAGGCACATTTGAAAATTTTACCCCATCTCTCTCTAAACTCCCAAGGATGAGGGAGGGATGAGATAAATTGCTCCAGATTCTCGGATTGCAAAAACCACCCCCTGCAAAAATGGAAGGGAACAAGAAGAAAATTTAAGAAGCCAGTGAAGAATTCAGGCCAAACGATCATGTGCTATTCAAAGAACGGTGACTGCTGTTACTCAAAGTAAAAGCCCTAGGCAGCTATGAAGCTGGATGGCATAAGTGAGTTAAACAGATAGCGCAATGTGTGCGTTGGGGGAGTGATGTCTAGTAGTGAGGATAGATTGCAAGGTACAGAGACCGTCTGGGATGAGACTGCTTCCTCAGAGAATTTTTGTGCTTGTCTTTAGGCTCAAGATTCCACCTGGATCAAATATTGATGGTGGAAGCTACAGGGCTCGACTCCTGTTCGTTCATACTAGTGCAAAGCGACTGTGAAATGTTCTGGTTGGTCTCATGACTGCTTTGCCCTTGGCATTTGCAGGATTGGGCCCCTGCAGGGTGGCCAGATAGCAAGTGTGAAAAATCAAGACCGGGGTGGGCGGTAATAAGTGCCTATATAAGACAAAGCCCCGAATATTGACACTGTCCCTATAAAATTGGGACATCTGGTCACCCTAGGCAGAAGGAGCCAATCCTTGGCAAACATAAAAAAAATCCATATTTGGTGTCACCTTTAAGTGGCTTAGTTTCAGCTAATGAGTTTAGCAGCTGAATTTTTTGGCAACAAACAAATAAATAAATAAATAAAGGAAAACCATTTGCATTTTAAAACACTTTTTTACCCGTTTAAATGGCTCTGTCTTAAATTATGGCAGCTTTGCAAGCTGAGCTGTAAATTGTTACTGTAAACTCCAGGTGCGGGGAGGGGAAAGACATAAGCCAAACATGCTCGAATCACCTGAATTAATGAGCGCCAGGCTTGCATTGTGCTAAACGTGTCCTCTTGGAGCGCCAGTTCAAATTAGCTCTGTTTGTTAAGTACTGTGTGTAGAGTTAAACACTTAATAAAATTACACTTCGTGGGAGGTGGAATGCCGGAACTGAGGGCTGGATCCTTTCATGCAGTGTTAATCATATAAATATAAACGCTGCTGTATGCCTTTCTTTTGTCGTCTTTTACCTTGCCAGGGTTGTGAATGGAAAGAAAGAGCAATAAGACTTTTCCCACTTTAAAATGACTCTTTTGAACTTTGTGAATAAATATCCCTCCACCCTATCCCTTGGTTGTTATGGCAAGTGGCTAATTAGCTGCATACATTTGCATCGGGACAGACCAGTGGCATAATCAGCTGGGGAAGCTGTATTTTCCAAGGAACATCAGAGCCAAGCTTTGCTGGAATTACAGTTGCAGTTTGCAAGGGGTAAAAGCAGATTTGGGCACAAGGGCAGATCTGGGGGTTTGTCTGTAATGCAGGTTGCACTCCTGGATTCTCATAACTGCCAGCTCTTATTTAAAAAAAGTCTCCATCTCTCCTGGTTATAGAGAAGAACGTGACATCTGGAAGACAAATAAAAGGATCCCCACCTTTTTAAAACCTGCTTTTTGAATGCTTGCATTTGGACAGACAGTGTGGTCTTATGAATCCCACTGCACTGGGATTCAGGAGACCAGGCGTCTATTCCTTGGTCTGCCACTGGCCTGCTGCATGACCTTAGGCAAGTCACTTCCCCCCTCTGTACCTCAGTTTCCCACCTCTAAAATGGGGATAATGCTATTTATCCTTTGTAAAGTCCTTTGAGATCTACTGATGAAAAGGGTTATATAAATGCTAGGGATTGTTACTAACTCAGATTAAAATCACCATACTCTCTATTGCTCTGTCTGTATCCGGGTTTCTTATTTTACACTTAGATTGTAAGCTCTTTGAAGCAGGGACTTGTGTCTTTTTCTGTGTTTGTACAGCTCCTGGCACACTGGGGTCCTGGTCCATGAATGGGGCTCCAATAATACAAATAATAAATAGTAATAATTGTTGCCACTCTGGTTGTAGATGAGATGAGATTAGCACAATTTTGATTATAAGCAAGATTTAAGACCTGGTCTTCAGACAAATCAGTGCAAACATCTGTGGAGATGTCCTTATATCAGTTTAAACCGGGCTCATATTGATTTAGATGGTGTTGATAAATGTAGAGCTTGGCTCTCCACAGAAGTTGTACCGATTTAGCTAAAGATGTTAATGTTAAACCGATATAGTTAAATGGTTGCGACTGTGTGTGGACTATACTCCATTGGTTTGATCCCAGAAGGGGCAATTAGATCATCTAGTCTGACCTCCTGCATAACACAGGCCATAACATTTCACCCAGTTCTCTCTGTACTGAGCCCAGCAACTTGCCGTTTGGCTAAAGCATCTTCCAGCAAGGCAGTCAGTCTGAATTTGGAGACACCAAGAGATGGAGAATTTCATCCCCTGGGAGTTTGTTCCAGTGGTTAATCACTTGCACTGTGAAAGATTGGTGTCTTATTTCTAATTGGAATGTGTCTGACTTTAACTTCCAGCCACTGGGTCTTGTTCTGCCCTCCTTTGCTAGATTAAAGAGCCCTTTAGGACCTGTGATTTTCTCCCCATGAATGTATCTGCTTACTAGTAATCAAGTCACCTCTTGATCTTTTTGATAAGCTAAACAGTTTGAACTTATGAAGTCTCTCACTGGCAGGCATTTTTTTCAGTCCTTGGACCATTTTTGTGGGTCTTCTCTGCACCCTCTCCAATTTTTTAATATCCCTTTTAAAATATGGCCTTCTGAACTGGACACAGTACTCCAGTATCATTCTCGCCACCTCATATACAGGATTGATATAAACCAGGTTCAGATCGAAGTAAGAATATCCACTCTTAGGCTATACTGGTGCAACCTTCCCATATACACAATGCCGTACAAGCACAAGTCAAACCAATATAAACCAGTTTCAAACTGATATAAGTGTGTTCACACAGTTTGCTCCAGTTTAACTAAACCATTTTCGATATGTGACCCAAAGTGGCTTGTTTCTAGGAAGGCAATGTGTTCTAATGGATGTCGCAAAGGATTAGGATTCAGGACACCTGGTTCTATTCCCACCTCTTCCACTGACCTGCTGTGTGACCTTGGGCAAATCACTTCCCCTCTCTCTGCCTCTGTTTCCCCTCCCACTCTTTGTCTATTTAGATGTAAGCTCTTTGGGGCAGGAGCTGTCTTTCATTATGTATCTGTGTATTGCACAGGATGATGTGGCCTTGATCTTGGTCAGGGCTCTCCACTAGTTTTTACTTTAACCTACTAATGTGTGTTAAAACTACAGACTGCTTTGTCTTCACTAGGATATTAATTCATGTTAGCTAGCACACCTTTTTTCCTAATGAAAATGCACCCATTGGGGCTTGTCTAGCATGTGCTCGAGTGCTTTGGTGAATTGGGTCTAAATGCAGGACACATTGCCCTGCGGCCAACTGTTGTCCTTTATGCCTATGCAAAATGGGTGTGAAATGCCACCTAAATCAGAACAGCAGATCACTTTGCACTGGGGTAGTGACAAAACAAGACACAGGACAATGCAGAATCAAATCTTTTAGCCACTTCCCTTACTTGGAATTATTCTCCCCCACCCCCCTTGGAACTGAAAGACAGGGGAGTTTTATTCTGTATCCTTGGGGGTTATCAGGTCTAGAATTTGTTTAGTTTTAGCATTTGTTGTTTTGTCATAAGCAGGTAAAAGTGTTTTATGTGCGCTTGTTTTAGCTATTAAAGGATGAAAGCCACTGGGTGGGAGAGCCATCAGCAAGGAGGCAGCGTCTTTTACAGATATTGCTAATGGGATATTTATTGCCGGCTCTCCAATCAGCAAAATAATTGTATTTATTCCTATTCTCCAGAATCAAGGATTTGCAACTTTGTGTGTGTGTGTATGTATGAAATAATAACAGATTATTAAACAACCAATTTGTAAGCCCCTAGAGGATAATAGGGTACTAAGTAACAGGCAACATGGATTTGTCAAGAATATATCACGCCAAACCAACCTAATTTCCTTCTTTCACTGGATTACTGGCCTAGTGGATGGGGGGAAGTGGTAGACATAGATCTTAATATTAGGCTTTTGACACGGTCCCACAGGACACTCTCATAAGAAAACTAGGGAAATGTGGTCTAGATGAAATTACTTTAAGGTGGGTGCACAACTTGTTGAAGAACTGAATTAAAAAAGTAATTCAACGGTATGCCATCAAACTGGGAGGGTTTGTCTAGTGGGGTCCTGCAGGGTCTGTCCTGGATCTGGTACTGTTCAATATGTTCATTAATGACTTGGATAACAGTGGAGAATATCCTTATGAAATTTGTGGATGACACCAAGCTGGGAGGGGTTCAAAATACTTTATGACTTTGACAAATTGGAGAACTGGTCTAAACCACTCAGATGAAATTCACAAAAGACAAGTGCAAAGTACTACATTTAGGAGGGGAAAAATGAAATGCACAACTACAAAATGGGGCAGAACCATCTAGGTGGTAGTTCTGTCAAAAAGGACCTGGAAATGATAGGGGACACAAACTGAATATGAATCCACTATGTGATGCAGTTGCAGAAAAGGTTAATATCATTGTGTCATAGGTAAGACATTGGAGTAAGTGTTGTACTCTCCTTAGCACTGGTGAGACCTCAGCTGGAGATCTGTGTCCAGTTCTGGATGCCAAACTTTAGGAAGATGTGGACAAACTGGATAGAATCCAGAGGAGAGCTACAAAAACGATAAAAGATTTAGTAAACCTGACCTATGAAGAAAAAAAACTGGGCATGTTTAGTCTTGAGAAACAAGTCTGAGGGGGGACCTGATAATAGTCTTCCAATATGTAAAGGGCTGTTATAAAGAGGACGGGGATCAATTGTTCTCCATGTCCACTGAAGGTAGGACAAGAAATCATGGGCTTAATCTGCTGCAAGGGAGATTTGGGTTAGATGTTAGGAAAAACTTTCTAATAAGAAGAATAGTTAAGCACTGGAACAGGCTTCCAAGGGAGGTTGTGGAATCCCCATCATTGGAGATTTTTCAGAACGGGTTGGACAAACACCTGTCTTAGATGGTCCTGCCTCAGCATTGGGGGATAGACTAGCTGGCCTTGCAAGGTCCCTTCCAACCCTACATTGCTATGATTCTATGGAAGAGAGACCGACGTGTGTGTGTGTGTGTGTGAAAGAGAGAGATTGGCTCTGTATGTGTGTTTTCATACACACATGTGTGCATGTACTGTGTGTGTGTGGCGGAGGCAAGTGAATTTTCATGCCTAGGCTGGTACAGCCCTCTCACTGATTCCCCTGGGCCTCTTTCAGCAACTTCAGATCCCGTGTCCAGTCTGTGATGACCTTATGAGCCTCTGAGATCTGGCGCTTCGGCTGCTAGTGACAAAGGCCCACGTGCCGTAGTTAGCACCAGGGCATTGCCATGCACCTTCCACAAACCCTGCTCTGAGATACAGCCTCACAGGAGCACAGTGGCACTGCAGCGGATTCCTTATACCTGTGTTCCAGCCCAGGGCTAGGCCTATGCACCTGAAGGAGTGGAGTCTAGTGGTTAGAGCAGGGGGACATTGGGAATTAGGATGCCTGGATTCTATCCCCAGCTCTGCTGGAGTGTAATACTGTGTCCTTTCACTTGACCTCTCTCTGCACAAGGCTGGGTGTCACACACATTTCCTAAAACATTCAGGCCCAAACCCATGGAATTGCACCCAATAGCTCCTGTCCTGATTTCAGACCTGGGTGTAATTTTAAAACCTTTGAATGTTAATAAAAGGAGAAGAGAGTTAAAAGTCAAGGCTGGGTTTTCCAAGGAAGATAGATGAGGGTTAATTGGGGCTGCTTATATATCTTTGTGACTTCCTGAGCAAACCTGCCTGGTCCTCCTCTTAAAAAGAAAGTAACATTGTGGCTTTGATTCAAGCAATTCTAACCATCTCGGCAGGATTCTCCCAAACCAGCGGTGACCCAGACTGGGTTTTTCCTAGCACCATGGGCCCTCTGTGCATTCCTGCCTCCCAATACCTGGCCCAAAAGGCAGAAACTTCCACCAAAGCCTATTGTGCTGAAATCTGAATCAAAATCCACTTCTTCCCCCAAATATATGTGACCCAATAGAACCTGAGATACATTTGGACATCAGCATCCCGCATCTTTTCCCTTGGAAGCCATCACCCGAGCTGTCTGGAAGAAAATGATGATGAGGAAGTTTGTGTGTGTGTGTGTGCATATATATATATATATATATATATGCAATTTGTTTTTTTTGCTATGGACAAAGCTATGAATTGAATTAGATAATTTTTCTAGTTGAAATGTCTGGAGCTAACCAAGGGGTCCAATTCAATTGTCCGTGCCCATGAACTATGCTGCAATATGGAATATTTTCCCATTTTCCCCCCCAGCTTTGGGAGAAGGGGAAAATCCAAATCCATTCGCTCTTAACGAAACAGTCGATGAAGGCGGTGTAAAAAGTAAAACCAAAAAACCAGTTATGGGAATAAAAACAGGAAAGGGTTGGAAGTAGATCCCATTAAAATGAGCGTAAAATCCTCCTTCTCTCCTATCTGAAGCAGGGATGGCTGAACCATCAACGGTCAGCAGTCAGGAATGACAGTTGTGTGTTGAATTTTTTTTTCTTTTATAACCTAACTCCTGAAAAAGAAAATAGATTTACACCAGAGGAAAGATATGAACAGGTAGCTTTTTCGCCTCGATCCATAACAATCCATGAGCATGTGTTGTTTGTTTGAAATCTGGAATATTAAATATAAATTATGTCTTTTTTTTTTAATTTTTAACCACCCCTTGTTTTTCTACAAAATAGTTTTTCCCTCCCTTCTCCCCAGTGCCTGCCACTCAAGCCGTTTCTGGTAGGGAAAATAGTTTCTCCTCAATTTGTAAGCCACCAGGTGGCAGCGGCATGGGGCGTTGTGAGGGTTGAGAGGGAGCGATGGTTCTCCATCATGTATAGGTGTAATCTATGTCTGGGATGCCGCCTTCTCTATATCCACGGGTTGTGCCGTAGCCGATGGTATGGGTGCTTTTGTATAAGCTGGTGCCGTTGGATGGGAATATCGTGTGGATTACGTATTCCTCCTTGGCTCGGTGTGGGTTGATGGGAAGCATCTGCAGCCCAGGACCTCGGATCTCCAGGATGGAGTTGTCCTTCTTGGTACCCGATTCGACGTAGTCGTCTTTTTTCCGGCTGCCCCTGCTGTAGGCCCTCTCCCGCGTCAGCAGCTCGCCCGTCCGGTGGACATACCAGCAAATGGCTGCCAAGACCAGGAAGAGGAAGACTAAGGCCACCGCCCCGCCAATGATCCCTGCCAGAGGCAGCCCAGCCATTGGGTCGACGTTCTGCTCCCGGTTGAGGGTTGTGGTGGGGCTGTAGGTGTCAGCTGTCTCTGCTTTGGCGCACACTGGTGTTTCATCTGCCACATAGGTGCTGCCTGTCTCCATGGTGACCATGCAGATGATGTAAGTGGACTTGGGCTCCAAGGCCGTTAGCAAGTACTCAGTCTTGTCCCCTTGCACCAGGGTCTCGGTGATGGAGCCTACCGCTGGGCTGTGACCCAGACGCAGCCAGCTGAGCCGGAAGGAAGCTGCAGGCAGCATGGCCTTCCAGCTAATCTGGATGCTGTCGGCTGTCAGTGGCTTGACATTGAGAACCAAGGCCTTAGTGCCGGTCCCTGTGGCCATGGGGTAGTCAATATTGGAGTCTGGCAGGCGGATCCCAGGTCGCTTGGCCTTGAGGGTGAAGAGGGAGCCCTGAGGTGTGGTGACAGCTGCGTGGCTGGTGGTAGTCTTGGCCGCCACTGCGTTGCCCTGTGCACCTGCCTCAAAGCACTCATCCATCTCGTTGGTGATGTCCTTGATGGCCATGCCTCTCACTTTATCCGGCCCTTGACACATCAGCCCCCTCACGTTGACCACTGAGGCCCGGGCCTTGACCCAGTCCCTCAGCCACATGAGGTTGCAACCACAGAACCAAGGGTTGTTCCTGAGCAGCAGCTGGGTCAGGCTCTCCAGGTCATCAAACAGGCCCTTGGGCAGAGTGGTGAGGTTGTTGTTGGACAAGTCCAGCCTCTCGAGCTCCTTCATTTTGGAGAGGGTGTTGTAGGGGATGTGGCTGATGGCATTATCCTGGAGGTACAGCTTCTGCAGGTGGGAGCTGGGCAGATTGAGCGGAGGGGCAGCCAGAGAGTTGCGGACCAGGGACAGCTCGCTGAGGTTCTGAAGCCGACTGAAGGTGTCGTCGGCAATGCGCTGGTTGGCCAACAGGTTCCCATCCAGCACCAGCCGCCGCAGGCTGTTCAGCCCTTTGAAGGCATGCAGCGGGATGGTGGAGATGCGGTTGTCATCCAGCCGCAGCTCCTCCAAGGTGCGAGGCAGGCCAGACGGGATGCTGCTGAGGTGGTTGCGGGACAGGAAGAGCAGCTTGAGGCGGGTGCTGTCAGCAAAGGCGTCGTCCTCAATGCTGACAGTAGAGACGGAGTTGTCATCCAGGTGGAGCTTCTCCAGCAGGGGGATGCGGGCCAGGGAGTCACGAGCAATGGTGCGCACGTTGTTGTCCTGGAGATGCAGCTCCCTCAGCGAGCGTGGCAGGTTGACGGGGAACTCGTCCAGGTCGTTCTCATAGAGATAGATCACCTGGACGTTGAGTTTGGACTTGAGGTTGGAGGGGATGCCGGCGTTGTTGATCTGGTTGTTCTGTAGGTACAGGGTGGTGGCATCGTCAGGGATGTCGGCTGGGATGGAAGTCAGGCCCCGGTCGTTGCAGTAGATGAAGCCGTTGTCGCAGCGGCACACCGAGGGGCAGGAGGCGCCACTGGCCATCACCTCGCTCAGGAAGGCCACCAGGCCATAGCACAGCAGGAGCCAGTCACGCAGGTCCATGGCTGACGCTGTGGTCACCACTGTGGAGGTCACCGTGGATGCTGTTGTCATTGCGCCGGGGGTGGTGGGGAGTGGACCCTGGGTTACACCTTTGGGACCTGTAGAGGGGAGAGAAATGGGAGGAGCCTGAATTATGGAGGTGGAGCTACATGGGGGATTAGAGATGGGGTAGGCCTGCAACATGGGAATGGGGGCTGAGCATTGCGTGTTCTTTCTATCAATCGATCAATTGATCTATCAGGTCAGGCACTGCATAGACTCCCACCAAGATCAGGGCCCCGTTATGCTGGCTCTTCACAGACACACAGCAAAAGGCAGTCCCTGAAGACCTTAGACTCACAGACAAAGAGTCGTGAAGGAAACAGAGAGGCAGTGACTTGCCCAAGGTCACCCAGCAAGTCAGTGGCAGAGCCAGGAACAGAATCCAAGTGTCTGGAGTCCTAGTCCAGTGCCTTGACCAATAGATCACACCACCTCACAACAAAGTCTCAGTCAGCTGATAGGTACATCTATTTTTGATTATTTAAAAATAAAATCACAAAGCTAAAAATCCCAACGAAACTTCTCCATGGTCCATGGTCCAGATAAAATCTCTTTTTTTTTTCCTTTTACAACCCAAAAAGCAGATCCCCATGTCAATTAAAAAATCCAACACCACTAATGCACCCCCCCCCACCTCACTTTGCTTCCAGCACTAAATCTTCCCCCGGCATCTGTCAGGCTGCAAAATCTGCTGCAGAAGACGTATAAATCCATGTTAATAAGAGCTTTCTAATGGCAACGCTGACACGCCAGCTTCCAGCTGCCTCAGAGATATAGCCACAACACTGCATACATTAGAAGCAGATAACAGAGACGTGCGCACATTCCCGCTACCTGCATGCATTTGTCTCTCCTTGTCGCTCAGCCACCCACTCGTCCCATCGTTCCTCTCGGTAAAGGGTGTCAGAGAGAAATGAATGCACTGCAGATTTGTGTCTTTCAGGGGATCTGAGATTTACACATTATTAGTGGTGTTACGGTAGCACATAGTTATAGATCCGTCGATCAAATTGATAGTGTTGGCACTGCACAGAGCCCACTGAGATCGGGTTCCCATTGTGCTGGGCGCTGCACAGAAACACAGTGAGAGACATCCCTTACCCCAAAGATCTTGCAGTCTAAGACCTCCTGTGTACACAGTGTTTGTCTCAGTACAATTATGTGGATTGTGGGATGACTTTTTACTGATGTAGTGATACCGGCATAGCCATTAGTGTGGAGGCATGTACACAGGGTGCCTAGCACAATAGGGCCCTGGTCCATGGCTGCGGCTCCTAGGCACTATGATACTGGGAGAGAGAGGAATAGAATCCAGGTGTCTGGACTCTCATGCCCCTGCTTTAACCACTAGACCACACTAGAACCCAGGGATTCAGCACATCCTGCTGCAACCAGTAGACCCCACTCTCCTTCCAGAGCTGGGACTAGAACCATGGTGTCCTGACGCCCAGCCCTGCTACTCTAACCACTATAATTTTAACCATGTGTATTATAAGAGTGTTTACGGAGCAGCCAAGATTGGGCCCCCATTGTGCTAGGCACTGTGTACGTGTACACACACACACACACACACACACACACACACACACACACACACCCACACCCACACCCTCCCTACCTACCTACCTACCTACCTACCTCCTTCTCTCCCTCCCTCTCTCTCCAGGTTGAAAGGCCACAGGACGGCCCTGGAATAATTCCTGGTTGAACTAGAGTTAAGCAGAGATGGCTGAATTTCTGAGGCTGTGTAACAATAGCTGCATGTCACCTTGTATGTGTGTGTGGATCCTAGTTAGTTACCACTTTGCACACTACCTATGTTGGCTCAGGATTGTAATAGAGTTGAGATTGTATCTTGCACTGTGGCGTGATGGATAATGGTGGAGTTTATGGAGTCACGGACCAGAGCGCTCCTGCTTCCTGTCTCTATTGCAGACACTCATCTTCCTGCCTTAGCATCCTTCCTGCTGCGTTAGCACCCAGCCTCTGAGTTTCACAACTGCTCGACAACAGATCTTTGCAGAGGAGAGAGCGTCCGGGCCACAGGGCACTTTGTTGCAAGGCCACGTCCTTTGGCTGCTCTTTTATGTCCTGTTGTTTATATTTCATGGTTTATGTAGCCTATCAAATTAAGTGCAGTAAATCGCTTGGTTTTATGGGTAGGTTTTATTTGCCTGGATCCCTGCGTAGCTGGGAGAGGGATGCTGTGGAGTAGATGTGGACAGGGGATTGCATGGTGGTAAAGCAATGGGAGGGTTGTGCCTAGATTAGAGGTCCCCAAACTGTGGGGCGCACTCCCCTAGAGGTAAGGGAGGCACGAGGTAAATTTTGGGGACCATTGTCCTAGATGATGTCTGCACTAGGGAGGGGAGTAATCCCCATTCCAGGAACACCTCCCATAACTCAGACTCATGGGCACACACCCTGCCCCAGTTTCAATGCCCCTTAACACAGGGGCTTTACCCTAAGGCCAAAGCTTTGAAGGATTCTTTCTTTTTCTTTCTATTGCAGTTTAGCTCTCCCTCTCTGTCCCCATACACACCCCTTTACCTATCCATCCATATCCATGCACAGTCTCTTTCTCTCGCTATCCCTTCCCAAACACACCTCTCTCACCTATCCATTCATCCGCCTACACACTCCTATCTATCTATCTATCTATCTATCTATCCCTAACCTTCCTTCCTTGTGGCTGTGTCTCTGGCCCCCAGCTTGGCTGCGGTGAAAGGCTGTCGGTTTAGAACAGTGCCAGTGAATTCTACCGCAGGTTATGCTTTACAGGGACTCACCACGGGCCCTTTCACCTCACCTGAGTTAAACTCCGTCCAATGTTATTTTTTTACAAGGCCTTTACATGGAAGATTTGAGCCAGCAAGGTCTCCTGCTGGGCCAGTGCCCATTAAATCACTAGGAACCACTCACTTTGCTTGAGTTCATTATGCATTCGGCTCCTCTATAAATTTTACATTTCTTTTTTTTCTTCCCTGTCTCCTTTTTCCCCGGCTCACTCTTAGTTTTGGCCATTTCCTCCATTATGAGACATAAAATCCTTTATGGTTCAATATCTCTCACTGCCAAATAAGGGTCTCATTTCCCAATCTCTTTTGGCCCCTGCTGCTTCTTTGAAGACAAACTGTGGATATTTTTTCCTATTCCTCCCTTAAAATTGCTTTGAACAATTTTTCTTAACCTCTTGCAAAGGACAGTACATCAGAACTAACCCGCACTGAGCTTTACAACTAGTAATGCAGTGGTTATGGCAATAGCTTTGGAGTTGGGAGTCCCAGGTTCAATTCCTGCTCTCCCACAGACTTCTTGGGGGACCTGAGGCACATCACTGAACTGCTCTGTGCCTCAGTTTTCCCAATCTGTAAAATGGGGATAGCACTGCCCCACCTAGTGGAGGGTTGAGAAGATAAATACATTAAATGATTGTGAAGTACTCAGGTATGATGGTAACAGAGGGCGAGATTGGGTGCCTTACATAAATAGTCTCAATTGCAGTGAATGGGTTGGCTGGACCACTGGTCTGACCTAAGGAAGTGGCGGATAGATCGGCCCATTGGTCTGATCTGAGGCAGCAAGGATGGTGCAGGGATACGGTGTTGGATGGGCCCCATCAAAATGAATTTATGTTGATTTCACACTTTTTTTTTTGTTTCAGAAAGAAACAAAAAAAATTCTGAAAAAATCAAAACAGTCAGTTTTGACATTTTCAACAGGAAACATTTTGATGTCAGCCTCAACATTTATTTTAATTTCATTTTTTAAACTTCAAAACGGTTTAAAAAGGTTCAGATTCAAAATGGCATGCTTTGATTTTGTCGAAACCAAGTGTTTTGTTCAACCTGAAACAGTTTTCCCCCCTGACTTTCCAATTCACCGACAATTTAATTTTTTTTAATTTTTGGTCTGACCTGAAATGACTTTTGTTTTTTACTTTTCAAAACTGCCAATGAACCGAAAAATCCATTGTTCATCCACTTGATGGGACCATAAAAGTTCCTCAAATAGTTAAAGATGCTTTATTAATGCTCTTGCCGTTCAGAGAGTCAAACGGTTTCTTGGGCCTGATCACAGCTTGCTCTGGTTTTGTGCAAAGAGTTTGCACCATGCAGAATAAATGTAAAGCAGCTGCAGACTGCAAGGGAAGGATGGTGCAGGGGTAAATGTGCAAGCCTGAGATATAGGAGACCTGGGTGGGGATTTAGGCTCCTGAGAATGGCACTTAGGCCAGTTCTAAACTTGGAAGACTTTGCCAGTCTAGCTCTCCTTTTGGAATCTTGCTAAATTCAGCAGTTTCTGGTGGCAATGAGTTCAGCCTAACTCTCACCGGCACCATGTACCGAGTTAATAATAGCCCCTAGCTCTTCTACAGCACCTTTTAGCAGTAGAACTCAGAGCACTTTACACAGGAGGTCAAGATCATTATCCCCTTCTTACAAATGGGGAAACTGAAGCACGAGGCAGTGAGGTGACTTGTCCAGGGTCACCCAGCAGGCCAGTGGCAGAGCCAGGTATTGAACACAAGTCTCCTGAGTCCGAGTGGAATGCCCTATCCACTAGGCAGCACTGCCTGCCTAGCATCATTAGCCAAAGTCCCATATGGAGGCAGCGTGGACTAGTGACAAGGGCACTAAGGACTGACAGTGCAAGTCAGGAGATCTGGGTGCTAATCTTAACCTCGCTGGGAATAAGGGTCGGGGGTTAACCCAATCACCTCAAGAGGAGGCTGATTTGAACAAAAGGCTGTGAAAATCAGACCATTTTAAGGCATCTCAAACTGGGCCAGCCAAATCCCTTTGGAAAACCTTGCATTGGCTGCCAAGAGTTGGGGGTGAAGGCTGATGGAAGTGTAGCCCCATGATCAATGCAGAGTGATGCTTCTGAGTGGCTGAGCTTTACCATGACACACACCAAAATAAACCATTTGAATTCCTGCAGGAGTCTTTAATCTGCCTAATAATTCATACTGCTGCTAAATCCAACCTGCAGCTTGCCAAGCCCTCTTTGCCTTAGGAAATACGTTTAAAAATTAAAATCTGCCCGTGCATCTTGATGTCCCATCAGGCAACGCTCCTGCATTGCTCTGCAGACAGCGTCTGCCAGTCAGGGAGGAGTAATAAACTCCCAAGCCAGCCTGCAGTTGATAGCCCCTGGGGATCTGGCCCCATTGACTTCAGTGGAATGCCGCCGATTTACACCACCTGGGAATCTGGCCCCATTGACTCCAATGGAGCAACACTGATTTACACCAGCTGGGGATCTGCCCCCACTGCATTTAGAACAATCCATTCACTTCCATTGCAAACCCCTTGCCCAAACTTCCAGCCTTGCATATGGCTATTTATTGGTGTGGGGGCCTTAGTATCTTGTGAGATGCTACCCGTTCCTTTGCAGTGGTGGCATTTCTGTTTTGGCCATAGGTTATTTTGAAGCAAGTGGGCCTGGGGGGTGGGAGGAGAATGCTACAAATCAGGCCTTAATCCAGTGGTTCTCAACCTTTTTTCATTTGCGGACCCCTAACATTTTTCAAATGGAGCTGTGGATCCTTTGGAAATCTTAAACATTGTCTGCGGACCCCAGGTTTAAAACCACTGTTCTATGGTAATGAGACCCTTTCGTGGACTCCTTAGACATTGTCTGCGGACCCCAGGTTGAGAACTGCTGTTAATCCACCTCTTTGCAGGGTGGAGGAATATAAAAATCTGGTGCTTTATTCCATCCCTGAATGCAAGATTCCAACAGTTCTACGCACCGGCTGATGGGAGTTTGAAGGGATCTGTTAGCATTGCTGTGACACTCCAATACTTTAAACTCAGTTTTCCCCAAAGCTCAACTCCTTGCTCTGCAGTTTATCCCTCTGGGGCCCATCGGCATCCATGCAGACGGCAGAACAGAAGCGACAAGACCTCACTGCCTGTCTTGTGTGTGCCTTTTGCAAAGGCCAAGTCAAGAGACGGGGGAAAGATGAAGGAGGTGGAGGCGAGTGGCGGCGGGGAGAGCGGCCGGAGCTCCAGGGGGAAGCGCAGCGAGCCCCGGCCGGCCGGGGCTCCGCTCTCCCCGGCGGCCAGAGCGCCGGGGGGAGGGCGGCAAGTCCCGGACGGGGCTCCGCTCTCCCCGGCAGCCAGAGCGCTGGGGGGAGGGCGGCGAGCCCCGGCCGTGGCCCCGTTCTCCCCAGCGGCCGGAGCCGGAGCACCGCGCCGCCCCCCTTCAGGTGCCGCCCCAAGCACAAGCTTGGTGGGCTGGTGCCTGGAGCCGGCCCTGCTGGTGAGGATTTCATTGTGGAAAGCGGATGGACTGGGGAGCATGTGTTGGGAGTGTGTGTGCAATGCTGCTAAAAGCCGCTCAGATCTCCCCCACCTAACACTGGGGGAATTGTAGTTCCATTTAGTCATACTGCAAGGATTAATTGGGAAGAGTTGGGTGTGGAATCTGAGCTTTTGTCTGTTTGTTTCACGGGCTCTTTAAAAGGAGAAATGTATTTAAATCAGCCCCCATAGAAACACACATACACAGTGCTGCTTACTCCTGGGTTCTGTCCCCAGCTCTAGGAAGGGAGTGGTGACTTGTGGTTAGAGCAGGGGCCTGGAAGTCAGGACACCCAGGTTCAATTCCTAGCTGCATTCCCTTAAGCCCCTACCACCTCTTTTCAGCTCATCTTCCCCAGGCTGTAAAATGGGGGTGATGATTATGACACCCTCATGTGGATGGTTAAACTTCATTGGTTTAATATTTGAAAAGCACTTTCAAATCTTATTTCCTCTCCCCCTACCAGGGCCGGCTCTGGCTTTTTTGCCACCCAAGGCAAAAAAGTCTCCCGCTGCCCCCCCCCCAGTGCTGCAGGGGAGGGCGCCGAGCCCGGCCGTGGGCCGCTCTCCCCGACCAGCCGGAGCGCCGGGGGATGGGCGGCGAGCCCACCGCGGCTCCGCTGGCGGCCGGAGCCCTGGGAGGAGGGCAGAGAGCCGGCCGGGGCTCCGCTCTCCCCGGCGGCGAGCCCGGCCGGGGCTCTGCTCTCCCCTGGCGGCCAGAGCCGGAGCGCCGCGCCGCCCCCCTCCAGGTGCCGCCCCAAGCACAAGCTTGGTGGGCTGGAGCAGGCCCTGCCCCCTACATCCCCAACGACCGAGTACTGTTACCTTGAGTGTCATTTGCTCAGGACTTCACACCCCCTACTCAGGAAAAGTGCCATGGATTTAGTTAGTACTGATAGTGAGGATGTGATTTTATCCAGTTAAACAGTGGTCAGAATTTGGGATTTCCGTTCTGCAGACATTTCTGACACTTTAAATCGCCGCTGGAGCACTGGGGGGCGTGGGCCAGGCAGCGTGGAAGGGCTGGCTGGGGGATGCTGACCCCCAGCTCCGCCCCTTCCGCCTGAGGCTCCGCCCCATACCGGTAAGTTTTCAATTTTACTTTCACCCCTGACTGTGACCAGTGCTGGTGTCCGCTCTTCAAAAGAGAGTGTGGACTAATTGGAAAAGCTTCTGAAAATTGCAGTAGGAATGATTTGAGGTCTTGAGAATGATTATATATTGTACATAACATAATAGTAAATATGATAAAGTTGAACAAAATATTTTGATAATTTTTTGCTGAAAACATTGATGAAATCAGGACATTCCCATGAAACATTTTGATTTCATTGAATTGGCTTTTTCTGACAGAAGATTGTTCCATTGGAAAACTTCCGACCAACTCTACACAGTGCCCCTTAACTCCATTCTGGGAGGTTAGGCTCAGAGTTATCTGCTTTGCTAGATTTTAAGGCCAGTAAAGGACCACTATTCTAATCTGACCTCCTGCCTAACCAATTGCACATAATCTCTCGGTGGGATTCTGTAGCTAAGAGGGTGAACGTGATCCTTGGGCATATAACAGGGAAATATCAAGTAGGAGTCTAGAGATAGTGTTACCTCTCTACATGGCACTGATGAGACCATTACTGGGATACCGTGTCCAGTTCTGGTGTTCATATTTCAAAAAGGATGTTGACAAACTGGAAAGGGTTTAGAAAATTGCTATGAGAATGATTCAAGGTCTGGAAAACCTGCCTTAGAGTCAGAGACTTAAGATTCTAATTCTGTTTAGTTTCTCCAAGAGAAGGTTAAGAGGTGATGTGACCACGGTCTAGAAGTACCTCCATGGGGAAAAGATTCAGAGAGCAGAGAGAGCGCTCTTGAGTCCATCACACAAAGGCAAGAGACTCAATGGCTATGAGGTGAAGCTAGACAAATTCACACTAGAAATAAGGAGAGGGGGATTAACTATTGGAAGAGCTGACCCAGAGAAAGGGTGGATTCTCCATCACTTAGAGTCTTTGAGTGAGGCTAAAAAAGTCGTACCTTATTTCTGATCTGAATTTGTCTGGTTTCAACTTCCAGCCATTGGATCATGTTAGATCTGTGTCTGCTAGACTGCTGAGCCCAATTTCGGTATCCCATGTAGATACTTAAACTGTGATCAAGTCACCCCTTAACCTTTGGTTTGCTGGAGTCTCTCACTATAAGGCATGTTTTCCAATCCTTGAATTATTATTGCTTTCTCCAATTTATCAACATCCTTTCTGAATTGTGGGCACCAGGATTAGACCGAGGATTCAAGAGCTCTCTGTTCTCAGAAATTTCATCATATAAACTTTCTTATAGGCTGCGATCAAGTCACCACCTAACCTGCTCTTTGATGAGCTAACTAGATTGATTGATTGATCTCCGTAAGTCTCTCACTTTAAGGCAGGTTCTCCAGACTTTGTATCCTTCTTGTGCTTCTTCTCTGGATCCTTTCCAATTTTTCAACCTCCTTTTGAAAGTGTAAACACCAGAATTGGATTTGCCAGACTGGATCAGAGTCAAGGTCCATCTAATCCAGTTTCCTATTTCTCAGAGTGGCTGGTACCAGATGATTCACAGGAAGGGATCAGAATCCAGCAGTGGTCTGATGTGGAGTAATCTCCCCTTTCCTCCCCCATGAAGGTCTCATTCTGGTCTCTTGTACTATCATTGTCTCTGTTTTACAGATGGGGAAACTGAGGCACAGACCGAGACCAAGACTTGCCCATGGTCATGAAGGAGGCCAATGGCAGAGCCAGAAATAGAACCCAGGTGTTCTGCATCCCAGTCTAGTGTGCTATCCACTAAATATCGCCTCCTTATAAATACCTCCCCCATTTATAGACCTGACACTGAACTGCCACTCCTGTAGGTACTCCTTAAAAGTGCCCCATCCAAATCCAACCAACATTATCCTCTCTAAATTGCAAGCAGATGGGATGTTTTATAAATGAGTCGTTCTTTCGTTACCAAGATGCTATCACGGTGCAAAGCAAAGAGTCACCTCAGAGCAGGACAAACTGACTTAGCTGAGATTTTGTCTGATGTTTATCTCTAGGTGTCTTTTTATAGAACTTGTAACATGCCCGCTTCTTAAGGAAAAAAAACAACCCTAGAGTTAATTATTTTGCCAATTTCATGCTGCATGCATTATGCATCGAGCCTTATCTTGGCTGTAATTGCAGACAGGTATGCAAATGCCTTTAAAAAGGGATTGTTAAAAGAAGTTTGCTCAGTTGCATTGTATCCAGTGCTAATAGAAATGAAAATTGCTCCAGTTAATAGAAAATGATACACGTTAGAAGCGGGGTGGGGAAAAGAAAATTCAAATTTGTGTCTGGGGAGGTTAATTATATTGATAGCAACATCTGATATGACAATATTTTTCTAGGGGGAAAATGGTATAATAAGAAGAGGAGTAATTTGGAGCTTCCCTTCATTAGGAGATATCCACATTCCATCTCCCATACTGGGAGTCATTTTGATCAATTTGTTTTTTATCAGGTGTTCGTGGAAACATTTAAATTTAAATACATATGTATGTATAATTAAAAAACGGAAGGAGAAAATGTAAAATGTTAGACTCCGTAATAAAGTAGTGGCAAAATCTGTTCAGTGTAGGATGAAGAAACAGCATGGTCCAGGGTTTACCATGGTATTGTTATTGTATTGTACCCCTAAAAACCTCAACCAAGATCAGGACTCCATTGTACCAGATGCTGCCCAGACCCTGACCAAAACCAGAACGCTATTGTGCTGGGCACTGCACAGACCCCAACCAAAATCTGGACCCCCATTGTGCCAGACGCTATACAGACACATATTGAGAAACAGTCCCTGCCCTAAAGATAGTACAGTCTAAATAGACAAAGGGTGGGAGGGGAAACTGAGACACAGAACTGATTTGCCCAAGGTCACCTAGTAGGTCAGTGGTAGAGCTGAAACAAGAACCCAGGTGTTCTGAGCCCCAGTCCTGTGCGCTAGCTATTGGACTACTGCCTCCCTGGGCTCAAGTCCTGGCACTGCCACTAATCTGCTATATGACCTTGGGTAAGTCCCTTTCCCTCTCAGTGTCTCTGTTTCCCCTCCCATCCTTTCTCTATATAGACTGCAAGCTCTTTGGGGAAGGGACTGTTTTTCAGTTGGGGTCTGTGCAGCACTCAGCACAACAGGGGATCAGAGCTCGGTTGGAGTTTGGTGCGTGCCTGGCACAACAGGGGCTCTGGGGTCAGTTGGAGTTTGGGCAGTGCCTGGCACAATGGGGTCCCTGAGCTTGGTAGAGGTCTGAGTCGCTGCTATAACACAAACCATATTATTATTAAACAGGAACTCTTTGCAACACTGAAAGCCGCTTGCTAGGTTTATCCTGTCTTTCAGCGCGGCTGTGTCCTGGCTGGGTTTATCTGCTTTTATAATCAATAATAATTATTCTGTCCACAGGGGATCTTTCACAGCCCTGGTTTGTAACAAAGCTGCTAATGCCTCAACAAACCAAGCATTTAGGGCCCCATCCAGCAGGGTGCTGAGTGCTCTCTAGTCCCGCCAGCCTTAGTGCAAGCCAAGGATGCTCCAGCCCTTTGAGTTATGCAGTGAATAATGTTTAGGGGCTTGATGCAGCGATAAATCAAGGGTTTATTAATCTTAAACTCTGATATTCAGGCTTTGTAATGAATTGACTTTCAGGGCCTCCTGTGGTTCACTGGAGGGTTTAAACCTGACAGCAGATAGACAGCTGGCGAGCCAAGATCACTGCCCTGCTCCATTTCCACATATTGGTTTTGATGGTCCAGGGGGGAATTTCTGGTCGTGGAAAAGAGCTTGCAACAAGCCCAGCCTATCCCAGTGGTCAGGTCACTAATCTGGGATATGGGAGGCTTACATGCGAGTTCCTGCTCTGCCTGATGTGGGCCTCAACCTGTCTCTCCCACATCCCAGGTGGCGTGCCCTGACCACTGCGTTGTAGTCAGTCTCTCTCTCTTTCTCCTGGCGAAGCTGTTCTACGTTGTAGAAATAATTAAACATTCATTGGGGCAGAGAGAGATTCTCTCCCCTGGTGGTTAGGGACGGGTGGGATGTGGCAGACCCAGGTTTAAGTCCCTTGTGTCTAGATACACAGGATGAGAAGGGTCATGGAGCCCATCACTGTCTGAGACTTGTCAAGCTCCATCTTCAAGCTAGCTGGGTTGTTTGCCTCCCACTGCTCGAACTGGGATTGGGAGGCTCCAGAACCTCCCTTCTGTGACAGGGGGAAACCTTCTTCTCATTGCCAGTTTCAATTGATTCTTGGCCAGTTTATCCCCATTTGTTCCTGTGCCAACACTGTTCTTTAGCTTCAATAGCTCTTCCTCTCTCCCTGGGGTCAACCCCCCTGGTGTATTTAGAGAGAGCAACCAGTTCCCCTCTCAGCCTTTGTTTAACCCGGCTAAACAAGCCCAGCTCTTACAGTTGTCTCTAGTAAGATTGCCTCTCCATTCCCCAGATCAGCCTAGGAGCCCTCCTCTGCACCAGGGCTAGTTTGAATTCTTCTATCTTGGATGTGGGTGACCAGAACTGTACACAGTATCCAGATGAAGTCTTCCCAGTGCCTTGTCCAATGGCATTCATACTTCCCTAACTCAACTGGTAATCCCTTGCGCGATACATTCTAGGATCAGATTTGTCCTTTTCTTGGCCGCATCACATTGGTGGCTCATCCTGCGATCAACTAATACCCAGGTCTGCTCCAATGTTGTTTCCAATCGATGAGCTCCCAGTTCATAGCAGAAATTCCTGTTGTTAGTTCCTAAGTCCTTGTACTTTGCACTATTAGGTCTATTTGAAAATATGGCCGTACGTGCCTAGGGGCTTTGGAAAATGCCAGTAGACTCCTATCTTCATCTTTTGGCACCTAAATCCATTTGGAAATCTACCCCAAATCCCTTTAGAAAATAGGATTTAGGCTCCAAAGTCCCTTAAATGGCTTTTGAAATTTTTGTCCCTTGTCTTCACTAGAAAATGAAGTGATGTTAGAACCCAGACTTGGGGGAGGGTCATGTTAGCTAACATGCTGTTAAACACTACTTAGCTGTCAGTATTTGAAGGGGCAAGTGGAGTGCCACCTCATGTGGATGTATGTGGTTAACCCTCTAGCCTCAGTGGGGTTTAACCAGGACTGGCTGAGGTTCTGTCTTCACTGCAGAGTTAACTTGAGTTAGCCTAGCTCAAGTGAGAGTGTCTACACACTGTGAAATACCACTCTAATAGCAATACCCACATGGGCACTGCACTCACTCGTGGGAGTCGCTAGGACTTCTGGGAGTGTATTCCATGATTCTTAGCACCGTAGACAGCTGAGCCACTCTAATTCTCTCCCATTAAATGGGGGAAGATTGTGTCTGTCCTTTCTGGGCCCACAGGAGATTGTGGGAAAGCACTGGAGGACTAGCAGCACTCGAGTAGTGCTAGCCTGCATCCCCACTACAGAGCAGTCATATTAGTAGCTGACATGTTCTGCTCACTTGAGTTTTAGCCTATGTCCTTCTGGGGCCAGCCAACCTGAGTTCAAAGCACCACCCCACTCAAGTGAAGGGGTGTTGTGTGTAGACAGGAACTGAGTTAGGGACAATACTCCTGTTAACTTTGCAATTGACTGTATAGCTGGGTTTAATGTTGTGTTAGTTAACATGACTCCTCAGGGTCAGCTTCTAACATGACCTAATATTTTGGTGAAGGGAAATTCTTATTTAATCTTCCACCGGATTTTAACTTGGGTTAGCACGACGGGGGTTAAAAAATACATCCTTTCTCTGATACATCCTGTCTTCACTAGGACAAAAGGTGTGTTCTTAACTCATGTTCGCCAAAGTCCTAGTGGAGACATCGCAAGATGTAGCTTTAACATGAGTTAGCAGGTGGAGGTGAATATTGCCAAGAGGGAATATCTACACCAGGGGTCGGCAACCTTTCAGAAGTGGTGTGACAAGTCTTCATTTATTCAGTCTAATGTAAGGTTTCGCGTGCCAGTAATACATTTTAACGTTTTTAGAAGGTCTCTTTCTAGAAGTCTATAATATATAACTAAACTATTGTTGTATGTAATGTAAATAAGGTTTTAAAAATGTTTAAGAAGCTTCATTTAAAATTAAATTAAAATGCAGAACCCCCTGGACTGGTGGCCAGGACCCGGGCAGTGTGAGTGCCACTGAAAATCAGCTTGTGTGCCGCCTTTGGCATGCATGCCATAGGTTGCCTACCCCGATCTACACTGCAGTCTTGGGCTGTGACTGCAGCAAACATAGTCCCATCTGAGCTACCTTTGATCTAGCTAGTGCAGGTACAAATAGTGGAGCTAGCGCAGCACAGGCTCGGCAAGCCCACGCTAAAGTCTGTCCTGCTGCAGCTTCTTTGCTATTGGTACCTGAGCTAGGTAGATTCCAGATAGCTTGGGTGTGTCTAGGAGTGCTGCAATTGGAATCCACTGGTGAGTGTGCGTGACAGGCCCCCTCTCTGCTGATGCACAGAGGAGAGGAGAGTTACAAACGCCTGCTCTGGTGCTTTAGTCATTTATGCTTTGAGCTCTGGAAGTTCCTGGTTCAATCCCTGGTATGTCAGCCCAGCGTAGTGTCCTTGTGGGCATTAACTCCACATGCGAACGACTTGCCTTCGCTAACCCAAATTGTGAACATAGAGCTTTGTCCTAGTGAAGATGCCCCTATTGTCCATAGAAGAAGAGTGAACCCTTGGCCAGTCCTTGTGCATGTTTTAACTGCTCACCCCATTAATGAGATTAGAAGCTTAGCCAGCCTGCAAGAGGCAGCTTCTGCTGATATTTCCACTTGCTGCAGGGCCAAAGGCTAGCCAAACAGGGAAAGTGTGTGCATGGTGTTTCTGCTCCGGCCAGCTTTTCCCAGCTCAAAGCCATGCACACCGGGGGCTGGAAAACAAGAATTTCAGCCAGCCAAAGATCTCAAACTTTTGATGTTTGTTTTTGTTCTGCATTGGAACAAAAACGAGAGTTTTTGAAAAAGCATGAGAGAGCCCCCAGTGTAGCCAGCTACCCCAGTGGCCAGGACACCGCCCTACGGTGCAGGAGACCCAGGGTCACGTCCCTGCTTTGCCTGATTTGGAGAAGGAACAGGAACCTGGACGTCTGTATTTTCTGACAAACATGGTTTGGGGAAGAATTCCCCAGGAGCGCTCCAGAGAAGCACTGGGTCCATGTGCAGTTACACAACTGCCCTCCCCAGGTGCAAAGCTTGTATCCAAATCTCTCTCAAGCACCAGGTCCATGCTGCCTTTAGTTGGTAAAGCAGCAGGAATCCAAAGCAATAACTGTGGCTGCTGCATCTTAGGGTGTGTTACCCAGGTGGAAAATGGGCCTTTAGGACTTAGCTGAGCTCCAGTTCAGGCTGTGGGGATGAACCCAGGGATCCTGCAGAAGCCATGCACGACATCCTCACTTCCCACTACTCAGAGGCTCTCCAGACACAATCAGATGGATCTTGTTGCTGTGGCCAGAGGTTATATCTGCCCTTCAATTCTCAAGCCTGCCAATTGCCTGGAGGCTAAATTATGGAGGCAGTGTGGTCTAGTGGAGTGAGCACTGAACTGGGATACAGATGAGTTGGGTTCTGGTCATGGCCCTGATGGTGACCTTGCGCAAATTACAGCCCCTCTGTTCCTCAGTTTCTCCATCTGTAAAATGGGGATAATGATCCTGCCTTCCTTTGGAAAGCACTTTGAGTTCTGCTGATGGAAAGCACTAGATAAGAGTAGGGGCAATTATTATTGAATCCCAGGATAGGCACCACGCTTAGGCTAGTCCCTGTCAGAGTGAGGAGCTGCTCCATTACCTTGAGCAGTTGGGATCCAAATGCTGTCAGGCACTCCAGGGCTCTAGGCACCACCCGTAACCCTGGCCATGCCCCTCGCTATGATGTCAGCAGATGGCAGAGTTAAGATGCACGGGGAAGTTCATGCCTCGGGTAGTTGTTTCAGGCTGTCTGCAGACTGAGGCAGGTGACATTGACACTCAGGTCATGTTTTTCAAGCTCTCTCTTTGATCTCTCTCCCTCTTGCCCCCCACAGACACCCTTCTGTCTTTCTCTAAATGAAAGCTCGGATTCTAACCCTGAGACTCCAGGAGCTGTTTTAACCCTGCTCCCCTCAAAAGCTGCAGTAGAACCCAGACGTCCTCCCGTCCTGCCCCCCTCTTTAACCCGCTAGACCCACTCCCCTCCCAGAGCTGGGAATAGGACCAGGAGTCCTTACCCTCACTGCTCCCGCCCCCCCTCCCCCCCCGGTGAGCATGGAGGAGTATGCCCCACGTTGTCTTCTGGATCCCTGGGACATAACCCTTTTTGGTGATTTCTCCCTGCATTTCATGCAGCCTCCCGAGTGTTCCCCATTCATGCTGATGGAGCGATACCATCCCCATGGCTTTGCTGCAGGCAGCTAATGTGTGTGACCGGCTTTAGCCAGGCTCCAAATGTGCCTGCTTCAGTTTATGTGTTAAGCTTACCTTCCTGCTACGCCGCTCCCTCCTCTCTGATCAACTTGGGCTTCAGACTCCTACTTCCATCGATGGGGCTGCAGCTTTGCAAACTCCAAGGGACTTTTTATGTCCACAGCGGGCATCAGTTCAGCTCGACCTCTTTTATCCTTCTTCCCAACCCAACACACCCTGCTGACAGCGATATATAATCAGGCTAGCCCTCCCCAGCAACCATGCACATTTCGGGGGCTGTCGGACTTCAATTCAGCTCGGCTCTTTGTAAATCCATCCTTTTCAGCGTCAGGTTCCAGTTTGCAGTCTGAAGGAATTTTTATTTCCTTGCAGGTTGTCCCAAGAGCCTCCCTTTTTTTGGCAATCTCTCCCCCCGAGATCTGGTGTCTGATTCCTCCTGCTTTCTTCCCAAAAGTTACTTAAAACAGGATAATAAACCCAATCCTTTCTCAAAGCCCCCCGGCAGCAGGGTGTTCTTGCATGACCAAGCTGAGGGATTTGTATTCACACCCACTCTGTGGAGGCAGAGTTGCTGTGTTACTCAACCGTGGAGGTAGCTCCCCTCCAATCCGCTTGACATACGCTGCTGAGTTGTCATGGCTGGCTTCAAAGGGGGAGCGGGCTCTGCTGCTTTTGCTTTATGACGGGATAGCCTTTCAAAAAAGAAAAGGAAGGAAAAAATCCATTCCCAGCACAGGTTTGACGTGAGATCAGCCCTTGCAGCGAGGAATCCAGGGCATTATCCCTCCAAGTTGCAACTTCTCCCCTGCAAAAATGATTGGAATAGCTATTAGGTAAAGGGTATTTGCAAAGGAGGAAACAGCAGAGTTGCTGGCCTAGTAATTAACAGCCATTGAGCTGTGTGTGTGTGTGCAATCTGACACTGCCAGTAGATCAGAGGAACACACATTCACACATTTGCACTGAGAAGGACATGCACACAGATCGTCATAAACAGACTCAGGTAGAGATTGACACACACAGACTCCCTAACACATAAATGTGCACAGAGACTGAAACACACACAGAAACACAGGCAGAGAGACACACTCACGGGGACACACGGTCACACACACACACACACACACACACACACAAGAACATATACATACATATGATCTGTCTCTCTCTCTCTCACACACACACACAGTCTTTCACTCAGACACAAACACATACGGAGTCTGTATTTCAGTGGATCAGAGTTGGGAGAAATAATTGTGCCATCCTTCATTGCCAGACCTATGTTCATACCAATGAGGCTGCAGACAAACTAGAGCAAGCAGGTGACGAGTTCTAGGTACTCAGAACTTTGTGAAAATGAGAAGCCCCTTAGCTCAATCTCTAGATTTGGCTGAATGATCCACATTTTTCAAAAACGACTTAGTGATATTGGGTGCCTGACTGAGACTCCCAGGGTTTCTCAGAGGGTACTTTCTGGACACCAGGTGCCTGCATTTCAGAACCCCTTTAAGAACAAAACAGCCCCAAATCATGAGTTTCACTGGAAAATGTAGACTCTTGTGGCTGGACTTTTCAAATAATAATATAGCGCTTTCCATTAGTAGACCTCAAAGCGCTTTACAAAGGAGGTCAATATCATTAGTTCCATTTCATAAATAGGGAAACTGAGGCACAGAGTGGGGCAGTGACTTACCCAAGGTCACACAGCAGACCAGTGGCCAAGCAGGCAATAGACCAGGTTGCCCGAGTGCCAATCCAATGCTTTATCCACTAGGCCACAGAAAGTGGGGTCAAATGCGTAGATTTAGGCTCCTGAAATCCCATTTTCAAAAGCGACAGATATTTAGGAGCTGAAGTCCCATTGATTTTAAATGAAATTTAGGCTCCTAAGGCCCAGATCCTCAAAGGTATTTAGGCTCCTAACTTCCATTGAAACTAGGCACCTAAATACCTTTGAAGGTATGGGCCTAAATGACTTTTGAAAAGGAGACAGGCTCCTAAATCACATAGGCACATATGAAAATTGTGCTCTAAGCTTCTAAGTCACTTAGGGATTTTTGAAGATGTTCCCCTAAAAGCCTATGAGACTTTTGAAATTGGAACTTGGGCACTTTTGAAAATGTCACCCATTAAGCACCATCTCCCAGTTAATTTCTAATTCCCCACTCCTTTGAAAATCTGTTATTATGGTAAGGGTTGGAAGCACTGACCAAAATGGATTTTTGAACTCGTTTGAAATTTCAAAATAATTTTCAATTCAAGATGGGTCTGTTTTCCATCCTCTCACCCCCCTTCATCCACAAAATGTTTTCAGCTGAAATTTTGATCACAAACATCCATCAGCATTTTATTATTTACCAAAAATTCCAGAAAGCGGCTTCTGATGGAAAACGTTCTGTGGAACTTTTCACCGAAGAAGGAAAGATTATTCTAATGTTGATGATTTTCTGTGCAAGTTTAAAAAAAAAAAGTTTTTGGCTGAGGGAAAAAACTTAGTTCATAAATTTCATCGGATTCTAAAACTGATGAATTTTGGCGAAAACTGCTTCTGGAGAAGCCACAATCTCTGAGCCTCTGTAATGCAGAGGAATGAAAACTAGGAAGAGGATCAGAGATTAAATTTCAGAATGAAATCAGAATAACATAATCTGTGTTCAATCAAGGTTGTATACACATGGGCATTGCCTTGGTCAGTAGAGACTTCTGTGTCAAGGAGGGTGGGGATTCCAATCACCCACACATACCTGGGTTGGTATTGGTATAATAAAAAAATGCTCCCATCCTGCCTGATGTTTTGGGATTCTGCCTGGCGATGAGCCACACGGCTCTCCCAAGAAAGAAAAGAACAGAAGGGGGAAAAGCATTGAGTGAAGGCATGACTGGGATAAATGACTTCAAGACGGAGAGCTGTGGGGGGAAAGAAAAAGAAAAGCTGTCTGACGTCTGGTGGCTTTTTAAACCATTTCTGCTAGCGTGGGGTGTTGACAAATTGGCTTAAAGTTTCAAGACTGCATGGTATGGTATGAATCCTTCGTCTGGCATTATCTGTGCTGCCGGAACTTGTGTTATGGAAATCGGGAGCCTGCAGCGTGGATTTCTCCAATTAATTTCCAGCAAATGGGATTTTCACAGCCCATCTCTGGACCCCTTTGCTCTAACTTTCCGTTCCGCCTTTCCTCTCTTTTCAAGCAAAACCACATGGGTTCGTGGTGCAAAGAAATGAAGTTTGTGCTCCAACCCTCCCCCTTAGAATCAGACCCCCGGAGGCCAGATTTTCCAGGGCTCAGCACCACAAGTGAGGACAGAATTTTCTTCCTCAAAAGCTCAGTTCCCATCCTGCTGAAAAGCCAAACATGAGTATCCCACTGAGTGTGGGCTGTAGAAATCTTGTTCAGTTGTGGGGCTGGAAGGGTCCCAGAGCTCAGGCTCCGTCCCAAGCCCAGAAATCTTCACAGCAATGAAACAGCCCCACAACCAGAGCCCTGTGAGCCTGAGTTGGCTGGCATAGGCCAGCCACGGGGTTTTCTTTGCTGTGTAGACATACCCAAAGCCATCCACACTCTCAACAGCCCGATCTTCCTTGCAAGCCTGTCACTTCTAATAACCTGGAACCCTGAGCGCTTTTAGCCCTGCTACCTTACGGGAGCAGCAACTCACCCCTGTGAAGAAAACCTGTGAATCTTCCTTCAAACCCTCCACTTGCAATTTACTGGGCTGGTGAAAACAACCCAGCTTCATTAGTGTCACTGAGGCCAGATCCCCTGTTGTTGTGAAAGGGCATTTGCCTTATTAGAGCCATTGGGGTCAGATCCCCAGCTGGTGCAAATAGGCCATAGCTCCACTGGAGCCAATGGGTTCAGATCCCCAGCTAGTGTAAATCAGCATTGCTCCACTGAATTAAAGGGAGTTACACCGGGAACAACTGGTCATTAGAGTCAGTCTCACCAATAATGTCTGGCTGATGCACTGCACCCTGCAGTGCCACTTGCTGCCACTGGGGGTGATGTTTGGTGGAGCAGATCCACTCCAAGACTGGGGCAAAGGGAGAAAATATAGCCCCCCTGAGAGGACAGGGCTGTCTGCCCATGGCCCACTGCAGCCTCTACTCTCAATTCTCCCTCTCCCGTCCCCCCACGCGCAGTCCTGACACTTTCTGTTTCTGGGCACCGATGGGAACGCAGCTCTGCACTGCAAGCCAAAGCTGCTGCTCAGTGCTTTGGCTTCCAAGCCGGCACCACATAGGCCCGGTCAGTAGCAGCTTCAAAGCCCTCCCTTATTAATGAAGCATTCCTGGTTCATTTCAGCACTGAAAGAAACCTGTGTAATAAAAGGCGCTAAGGGAGTCTCAGTGGAGGGGCAGGGCCCCGCAGAAAGCACAGGAGCGTGGGGCGGTTCTGCCAATAGAGCACAGGAAGCGCCGTGCTGTTCTCCCAGTGGGGTTATGGATATAGATAATCCCCCTCCCCCCTTATTCTGCAAAACTCAGAGGTGAAGCTTAAATCCCCTTTGATGTTATTACAAGCTCTTTTTTCCGTTCAATTAATAGCAAGGAAAAGAAGTGCTGTGAGAGCTCCCCAGAGCCAGGTACGCTGGTAACAAAGGCACCAGACTGGATCAGACCAATGGCCCAGCCAGCCCGGCATCCCATTCTCACCCCCTCACCCCCGCTGATCACACCAATGGGGCCATCTAGCCTGGTATTCTGTTCCCACTCCCTGACCCCAAATCAGACCAGTTGGCCCATTTAGTCCAGTATCCTGTCTCTCCCCCGCCCAGATCAGACCAATGGGCCCAGGTAGCCTGGTATCTCATCTCCCACCCGCTGCAAGAAAGCCTGTCTCTGCTGTTATTGGTATGTACTGTGTGCATGGAGATAGCATCCAGGAGACCCAGACGGGAACCCTGTTGTGCTAGGTGCTATACACTCCCTGCCCCAAAGAGCTTATGTTTGAAGTAATCTATGCCTCAAGGTGCTACTGAAATACCGCTAATAATGCACATGCCAGAATTGGGCTTTGATCTTGGTACTACTGTCATACCAATAATAATGTGCTCACCATAATGACTACTCAGTCTGGACTGGGGCCTCTAGGTGCTATCATGATATCAATAATAATGCACACCCTATAATGACTCATTGATCTGGGCTGGGTCTCTAGTTGCTACTGTAATACTAATAACAACACACATCATAATGATACCCTGATCTCCGTCAGGATGTGTAGGCACTGCCATAATGTGGACAGTATAATGATGCTATCGTAATGTCAGTAACAATGCACATGCTATTATGATGCCCTGATCTCAGTCTGTAATACAGATAATAAGGATGAAGCGGCTAGTGCACATTCATGATGCTGCCCCCTGCTGATTGGAATGAGAACCATATGTCATAGGCCCCCCCATCCGTTAAGAGCAGGGGGCGATTCTCTGTTTTCTCTCCATGCTTCTCTGTACCCTGAGTGTGAGTGAATGTGACTCTGTGACATTCCCCGCCTCTTGCTAGAAGCAAACCCCAGAAGTGACTAGTCAGGCCGGGTTAGCTGCAGCCAGCTCCGAATGTGAGATTGGCCATGTTTAAAGCAAGGGGAAATATTAGAGGGTGAGGGAGATTGTTGTGAGCAAATTCGCAAAGGCATCTCACCAGCACCAGGGCCGATTGGGAATCTGCAGTGGCACGTCTTACCCCAGGGTACCTGGGCTGTGCCCTCTCCCTGCAAGGGCAGCTAGAGGGATGCATGCAGCAGCCCCTGGTTCCAGCCAGCGGCAGATGAAAGCGTCTCACACACAAGCATGGCAACAGATTGTCACCAGAGTTGTGAAGAGGGAGAGCGGTGTTAATTACTGGCGGGCGGCAGGGCTCTTTGATCTTCCCCACTGCTTGCAAATTAGTGTCTTTGGGTTTTTTTTAACAATAATGAAAAAGCTGCTTTTGTTTCAAACGATCAAATGAATGAGTAAATACTCAGGTGCAGTTTGTGCAAAGCAGAGAAATCTGTAAAGAAGCAGCAGAGTGAACTAACAGGTAGGGACACTGGATTGGGAGGCCGGACTCCTTGGTTTTAGTCCTACCTCTGAGAGGGGAGGGGAGTCTAATGGTTAGAGCAGTGGGGTGGGAGTCAGAATCCTTGGGTTTTATTCCCAATTTTGGGAACGGAATGGGGGTCTAGTGATTAGAGATGGGGGCCTGGGAGCCAGAACTCCTAGGTTCTATCCCCAGCTCTTGGATGGCCATGGGGTTTGGTGGTAAGAGCAGGAGAGCCTGGGAAACTGGACTCCTGGGTTCCATCCTTGGCTCTGGGAGGGGAGTTGGGTCTAGTGGGTTAGAACAACAGGGATGGGAATCAGGACTCCTGGGGTCTGCTGTGGAAATTGATTCACATATTAACAGTGTCCAAAGTCAAAATAGTAAGGGTATGTGTAAGTGGGTATGCATGTGGCGTGTGCACACCTGTGTGAGTGTGTGCTTCATATGGATTCATTTGGACCGGATCCACCCTAGCCCTGTGCCCTGTGACCGGTGGGAAAAGATGCTGTCAAATGCCACCCGAATGAGAAGGTTAGTGCATTGCTCTCACCTCGCAATGGTCTAAGTGACAGCAAATGGGCAGCCTGCAGGCGAAACCAGACTCGGTTGTACCATAAGGCTGGTAGCTGCTAGCTTGGGGTGGGTGATGGAAAGAATCTTTTACTCCCTAGCAGGGATTGGAACAAGTTATTATCGACCTCTCGTTTGTGCAGTCAGACTGGGAATTATTGTACTGGTGGAGTAGGATGGTGCCTTGGCAATTAGGCTGCCCAAACTCCTTACTCTGTAACTTTGCTTCCCAACAAAGAAACCCACATAAATAAATTCTGCCTGTCATTGGAGAGTGCTGGGGTGCGGGAAGGGGGAGGGGAGTAGGGATGCTGGATTGGGAGAGAATGCCGGAGCTCTTTCCCTGCTCTGGAAAGGGGTCTAGTGGTTAGAGCAGTGGGGGCTGGGAGGCAGGGCTCCTGGGTTCTAATTCTGGGCTTGGGGGAATCCTGGCCTCTCTTGTCCTGGAGGAGTGCATCATTAACTCCACGGATCGGCCTTTTATTCATTAGCCAGTGATTTTCTTTCCTCCACCAGGAATCTAGATTTTACATTTTTAAAAATGGCGTTATTATTAGACTGTCTCCTCATCCCAGAGCTGGGAGCAAAACCCAGGAATCCTGACGCCAGGCTCCTCCTCCACCCTTCCCTGCCTTCCCTTTATCTGCCAATTGCTTTGGATTGATTGTTCCAGTGTGAGGTTGAATCCAAATTGCGTCGACTCACCACTTAATTTGAAAATCAAAAGCTTTGATATTGAGATGTAATCCCTCAAAGGAGCAGCTGTGCTCCAACCACACTGGGGAGGGGTGCTTCCACATTTCGGCTTCCTAGCACGGTGGAAGGGCAAGAAGACACAATCGCTCGGCAGGGAATGTGGCTGATTCTGGGGAGCTACCTGCCTAGGGTTACCATATTTAACAAATTAAAAAAGAGGACCCTCCACGGAGCCCATGGCCCCGCCCATTTCCCACCCCAGCCCCCCCAACTCCGCCCCTTCCCGGCCCAAACCCGCCCTAACTCCGCCCCCTCCTCCCTCCCACTCCCAGCCATGCGAAAAGGGCTGCCCGAGCGCTACCGGCTTCACGGTTTGCCGGGCAGCCCCCAGACCCTGCGCAGCTGGAGCCCGGGAGGGGAAGCGCCCAGCCGGGGGCGGAGGGTCTGGAGGCTGCCCGGCAAACCGTGAAGCCGGTAGCGCTTGGGCTTCGGGCAGCTCCTGTGCCTCCGGACCCTGCGCCCCCGGCCGGGCACTTCCCATCCCGGGCTCTGGCGGCGCAGGGTCCGGAGGCATGGGGGCTGCCCAAAGCCTGTAGCGCTCGGCTCTTAAACAGAGCCGAAGAGTCAGGGGAGGAGCAGAGCCGCCGCGGGAGGGGAAGTGCCCGGCCGGCATTTTCCCAGACATGTTTGGCTTTTTGGCAATTCCCCCCGGACGGGGGTTTGATTGCCGAAAAGCCGGACATGTCCGGGAAAAAACGGACATATGGTAACCCTATACCTGCCTCTGATTGGAGAGCCAATGTTTATAGTTTCATACAGTTTAAGGCCTGAAGGCACCATTCAATCATCCAGTCTGACCTCCTGTCTATCACAGGCCATTCAGTTTCACCAGTTACCTCTGTGTTGAGCCCAATGAGTTCACTTACACTGAAGCATGTCAGTCCTCAGGAGACTAACCTGTTGTGAGCCCTGGGCAAAGAACAGAGGAGACTGAGAGGCCCCCAATATCTGAGGCCCCTGTGCTGGCAGGGAATTGATCTGGTGAGACATGTCCAGGTGATCCCAGCAGGCAAAAGTGAAAGTGAAAACCCCCAAGGTCCCTACCAGTCTGACCTGGTGGAAATTCCTTCCCGACCCCAAATATGCATGTTAGTTGGACCCTGCACATATGAGCAAGACCCACCAGACAGTCTTTTGAGCAAGGAGATTCTCTAGACCACCTCAGAGGCTGGCTCATCCTGTCCAGTGTCCCATCTTCAGCTGTGGCCAATCCCTGAGGCTTCATGGGTAGGAAAAAAACCAACAGCAACCCTGAGAAAACATCTGACCAATTGTGCAGGAAAAGTCCCTTCCTAACCCCTGCAGGTGACTGGCTGAGCCCAGAAGATTAGATTAGAATCATTGTCTTTCTTCAGAGCTGCGAGTACTAGGAGCGTGTTGAGGGCAATGAAGATAATCCCCTTCTCCCCATAGCCTGTGAAGGAAGGGGATGAACAGGGGGATGCAGATGTATAGTTTTATGGGTGGAGAAGAGGCCTTGGAGGATTCCAAGTCCCTGGGCAGACATGCCAACCTGCTGTTAATATGCACTTTTCATCAGCAGCTTTTAAAGCATTTACAAAGGAGATTGTCATTGTCCCCATTGTACAGACGGGAAAACGGAGGCACAGAGACAGGTGGAGTGATCTGCTTAAGGTAACACACCAGGCCAGTTGTAGAGCCAGGACTAGAACCCAGGTGTTCTGAGTCTCAGATCAGTGCCATATCCAGCATGTTTGCCCTGGCTGATGCCAGGTCTCCAACGACTGTTAACTGTAGCAAATTGCTAGTGTACGTAAGGCCCAGGAATCAGGATGTGTAAGAATCCCAGGATGTGTAGTCTAGAGGTTAGAATAGGTGGGACCAGGCATTAGGACTCCTGGGTTCTATTCCATTCCCTGAGGCTGCTCTAACTTATACCAGCCCCAGAACAGTGGGAATGGCAAGGTGTATTGAAGCCAGAAGCCCCCCCTCAATTCCCAAAAGGCAGGACCAGAGTAAATGAGAATCAGGCCAAAGATGTGTAATTTTCTAGGCCTGGCCAATGCAGAATTTATCCCTGGGGCATGGCTGCAGAGGGCAGCATAGAATAGAAAAAAAAAAAGAGTGCACTTTAGTCCCTTTATTTTTAAAAAATAATTGGAAACAGAATCTGCATAAGGAAAAACCCAACAGAATGATTGGTCCTGACTGCTAATATTTTGGCGCTGTTTTAAATATTCCATCTAAAATAATTGCCCCCGCCCCCCAAAGGCCCAGAATGGCTGGTTGGTTTGTGTGAAAATCCCTGCTTTCTAGCAGCCAGGGCTCAATGCAAAAGGGCTGACTCGCCCTCAATGCAAAGCATGCATTGATTTAAAAGTGCTGGTCATTTATTTGAATGCCTCTGTGTGCAACATTTCACTGGCGCTCCCCATAAAATACAACACACGCCTTTTGCAGTCGCATGCGCAGTGCATCCTGGCAGCAAAGCAGGGTACACATTTTGTTAGTGGGTCCTTTCTTATTGCCATAGCTTGGAGTTGGCGATGTGGTTGCTGAATCAAAAGGAAGCTTCAGAAAGGATCTTCATGGGGCACGGAGTAATGGGCAAACAGCACTGAATACATCACTGGGAAAGGGGGGAATGATCTGTAGGAAACAGGATTAGACTTGAGATCCTTCTAGTTTAGTTTAGAATGATCTTCAATCTCTCACTGTTAGAGCCCAGTCCAGTCCCTTCCCCTATGCCTCTCCAGCATACAGGGAGAATTCACCTCTAGTTCACAAGGTCAAGTCCAACCTCAGTCAGTAGAGATGGAGCTTCATTCCCTGCACCTTGGCCCACGGGTCACGAGCTCTGTGGATCTCACCCTAATTCCTTGTGAACAGGGGCCTGTATTCAAACACCTTGCCTGTTTTTCTGTCACCCCACATTGTGTGTGGTCATTTGCACTAGTACAAAGTGAGTGGAAAACACAAAGGGCTGCTTATCCTTCACACGTGTGCAGTTCTTTGCAGTAGCACAGTGTTAGTACAAAACACCGGAGGCTTGATTCTCCATTGCCTTGGACCCTATGCTGTCATTTGTACTAGTGCAAAGTGAGTGTACAACACGAGAGGCCTGATTCTCCATCACTCTGCCCCATGTGTGCTCATTTGCACTAGTACAGAGCAAGTGTGGAAGGCCACCCAGTTGGAACACTAGCATTTTACACTCTAGTGTAAATGATGCAGGTTCAGAAAAAGAGAACAAGATCCCTAGTGTTTCACACTCAATTTATACTAGTGTAAATGACTGCATAGGGCACAAGGCCACTGAGAGCCACGCTCATTGCACCCTTTGAGTCACTGATTGTCCACTATGGAAACTGAATTCCTTCTGCACCCTGCTCTGTCTACCACCCCTTTAACAGCTGATAGCCCCTGAACCACCATCATCAGGCCATTCTTCCCTTTGCTGGCTGGAAACCAAGATTCCCAACTACTTCTTGAATGCACAGAACTTTTTGCTCCAGATAGCAGATGCCAATATCAGATGGGAATTGAAGGAGCAAGTCCCTCATGCCCCACAAAAAATTCCAAGAGAGTAATCGGAATGATGTGATCTTAAGGTGGAAAATCGAGCAGACAGAGTCTTGCCTTGCACAGGTTCATAGAAATTATCTTCCAGCTCCAATGGGCCATATAAAATTACCCATTGGCAGACACAGCCCAGACAAGAGGTGGAAACAGGCAACAGGGAGTGTGTGCAAATTAATCTGAACTGAAATAGCCACATTGCAGCCTTCATCCCCTGCTCTATACCTCTTCCCTCTGCCACCTGCAGTCACCTTGGTGGCAGCTGCACCAGACCCCCAGTGGCAGCAGGTGGTACCGCACCTTGCAGTGCATTAAACCATGCAGCACAGCAGCATTTTGAATCGATAGCACTGGGGAGGGACTGCACCTGTCGTGTTAATTCCGTGCCGGGCTGTAATGTGTAGCTGAGCGAGGGCTTCCTCTTGGCCAACACATCAAGTACTGAACCTGAGACATTCAGAGCTAAAAACATGAGCTGCTACCACTAGAGCTGGTGGTCTTTAGCCAAGGGGCCCTACCTAGGGGATGGCACGGGGGGACTTGTAGCCAGAGCAAATAATGGGTTTCTCAGTGTATGGCAATACTGAAAAATCAGGGGAAAATATGTTTGGGGTCAAACAGAAAACAACACTTTTCAAAATTTTCAGTGAGTCAAAAAGTCTAAACCAGTGTTTTGCTTTGGGACATTTTTAAAATGTTTTTAAATTAAAATAAAATCAAAGGCAATTTTGGAATGAAAAATCAAAACTTTTTGATTTTTTTCAGACTGTTTTCCCCCCTCCCCCCCGAACAATTTGGTGAAACCAACACAAATTCAGGAAACGGAGCTGCATTTTTTGCTGACAGATGTTTTGGTCGGAAAACGTCGCCCAGCTCTTGCTGTGCCGTGCTCAGCAGATGTTACGTCTGCAAGAGGGTGGACGTCTGTGTGTGGGGAAGTGCTGAGAGTGCAGCAGGACCCTCTGGATCTTTCACTCCTGGTTTCCATTGGAGCTGGCGTCCCAGCCACGACCCGAGCAGCCCCCTCTCCCCATCACAGGCTGCCTCAGACATTTATGGAAGCAGACCAGTGTGCTTGTCTGCTCCTGTTCCCTGCCTCTTGCTTTCCCTGGTGACCTCCCTGCCCTTTGCCATCTGCAGGGATCTGAATGTGACACTCCGCTCCAGGGCAGGCCCCAGATGTTGCATGGAGCCGGGTAGATTCATTTCTTCATGCTGCTGCAGCAGAACAAATGTGGCTTGATGCAATTAGGCAGACAGACATTGTGATAAGGGCACTGCAGCAGGACACAGGACACCTGGGTTCTTCTGCTTGCTTTGCTGCGTCAAGCCCCTTCCCCTCTCAGTGCCACTGTTTCCCCTCCCACCCTTGTTCTTTTTAGATTGTAAACTGTTCAGTTCAGGGACTGTCTATTACGGTGTGCTTGTGCAGCACCCAGCACAATGGGGCCCTGATCTTAGTTGGGGCTTGTGCATCACCTGGCACAATGTGGATTCTGATCTCAGTTGGGATCCAGTCTCAGTTTAGGCCCCACCGTAATGATGCTAATAATAACACTGGGGTCATATGAAAAGTTCCCAGGCACTAGTAATGGAGTCAGACTGGAACCGTCTGCAGCAGCATTCACTTGAATCCACACCGTGGACTGGAGACCCAGATGATAGAAATGGGAGCACAGCCTTGGTAGTATTTGAACCTGCAAACTCGGGTGAGTTGGTGTGTCTCAGACATAGCCATCTAGCCACAGCCACCCATCTAACATTCATCTCTACCCTTACCTGCAGTACAGAGCCCCTCTATTGATCCATCAATCCCCATCTTCCACATTTATCTGTGTATCCCCATGCATAGCCCTGTCTCTTTCTCCCCTCCCCTTACTGGCTCTGCTGTGTGGAGCTCTGTGCCTCTGAACAGAAGCAGCTCAGCCAGTGGACAGGGCCACTTCCCAGCCTGTCCCTCGCCCACTCCCAGGGGCTTTCCCAGGGGCTGCTCAGGCTGGAGAGAGCCCAGAGGGTAAGAGCCTGTCAGAGCATTCGGGAAGGGCCCGCACTGAGCCCAGTGTTTTGAGGGGAATCAGGCAAGAGGAGGCTCTGTGAAGTACCCATTCTACAGGGTGTTTAACATAGTGACAGCTATTTATACAGGGATCCCTTGTCCGGTGCTGACATGCAGCACGTTCTGGGGTAAAGTGCAGGGGCTGTTTACTACAGGGATCCCTCATCTGGCACTGAGATGCAGGTAGCTCTGGTGTGGGACATCAGTTTATGCAGGGATTCCTTGACAGGTGCTGACATGCAGCTGCCTCTGGGGTGGAGCAGTTGTTTATACAGGGATGTGTCACTTGGTGCAGAGGTGCAGACACAGGTTTGGGCAGATATTCATACAGGGATCTCTTGACAAGCACCGAGATGCAGCTGCCTCTGGGGTGGAACATTTCTACCCATGCCGGCAACACTTTAGGACGACTGATGTATCCAGCAGCTGGTGGCTTGGAGAAATGGTATTAACTGAGCTGGATTTTAACCAGGGCACTGGGAGTGAAAATAAAATCCCTGCCAGAACCTCCCCCTCCCCCCCCGGCCAGTTCTTTAATGATGGCAGTGCGGGAGGGGGAAAGCCAATTTCCCCCGGATCCCCAGCTCCTAAGCTTCTGCTGCAGCATGCGGCACCATTTCACCAACACTGCAGCCTGCTCCCTTCCACATAGGCACCTGAGCTTTTTCAGCACAGATTCCCCCGGGCTTCAAGGACATTTCCAGTCTTCCTGCCGTCTGGCAGAGCAGCTGGTGGCATGGAGGGGAGTTTAAGGAAAGATTTATGAGACAAGTTAAAATTTAATTTGGGTGGCAGGGCCTGTGCTGCTGCCATGCTCCTGGGCCAAGATTAATTGCTGTCTTGCTCACAGCACTTGATCCCCCCCCCCCCCCCCCCCATTTAGCATCCAGTGAAGTAGTTCAGGCCAGGAATGGGGAAGGTCTGATACTAAGGGGATGGGCAGGATCTTAGACTTTGCATAGAATGTGGCATGAAACGGAATGGGACAGAATGTGGCTTTATGCAGGAAATCGTGTGGACAGAGGACAGGACTGGGGGTCAGGACTCCTGGATTCTATACCTGGCTCTGGGAGGGGAGTAGTGTCTAGTGGTTAGAGTGTTTTTGGGGACGGGGGCTGGGAGCCAGGACTCCTGGGTTCTATTCTCAGCTCATGGAGGGGAGTGGGTTCTCATGGTTAGACTCCAGAGGGTGGGAGTCGAGACTCCTGGGTTCGATTCCCAGCTCAGGTCGGGAACACACATGTAGCTACTGCAGGGAGGGTCTGGCCTGTTGCCTATACAGTGAGTCATGTGCTGTCAGGAGCTATCTACATAATAACTATTAATAACACCAGATAGTGGGAGTCTGGGGGGAGTGAGAGAGATGAATGAAACTGCACTCCCAGCCGTAACCCTCCCGCAGCACAGACTGGAGCTCAACTGCGCACGCGAGATTGATTGAACTTGTACTGTCTCCTCGGGCATCCCTTTGTGCTGGACAGATCCTCAGCTGGTGTCAATCAGCAGGAGTTCTGCTGACTCCAGTGGAGTGATGCTGATCTGGCTGGGGACGCCAATGGAGTGATGCTGATGTACACCAGCTGGGGATCTGGCCGCTTTGAGTCAAGTGGAGTGGTGGGCGCTGCACAGACCTCAACAGAGACTGGAGCCCCCACTGTGCTGGGTGCTGCACAGGCCCCCACCGAAAGCATGGCCCCATCCTCCTGGGTGCTGCACACATACTTTAAGAGACAGTCTTTGCCCCACAGTGCTTGTCATCTAACAGACAAAGGATCATTATCCCATTTTACAGATGGGGAAACTGAGGCACAGAGAGGCGGCATCTGGGATTTTCAAAAAACCCAGGAACCCATCTCCCAGCTTAAGCAATCGGGGTACATGGGGAGCTTTAGACAGCCCCAGGAATTGAACACAGTTGTTCTGCATCCCATTCTGCATCCCACTCTGCCCCCCTAAACCCAAAGCCAGGCCTCCAGGGGCCTTTCATAGCCCGTGGCCAGGAGCCTGTATCATAGATTCTTATCCCTCCACCTTTTAATCCTTGCTGGGTTGGCGTTGACCACGGCTTTTGCAGCAAATGAGATGTTGTGGCTCCGTGGGTTGCATCTGTTTAAATATTTAATGGGGGATTTGTCTCTACGCTCTCACCTGGCCCCTCTTAAAAGACTTCCTAAATAGCTTCCGAAGCTCTCCCGCTGATCAAAGCACACAGTTAAAAGAGATGCCTAGTTAATCTTGCAAGAGCTCCTGGCCTCAGTTAGACCCGGCACTGGCTGCAGGCAAAGCTGCTGCCTTGTGGATGGTACCATGTCAGGGAAGGGGCAATCCGAACAACTGCTGTGGAAGCCGGCATTCCGGGGTCCTCGAACGTTCAGGGAGCATCAAGGTGTGACATACCCCAATGCTGGGGCTATTTGTGGTGTCTTGCCCAGAGCCTGGGTTATAAGGAAATGCTTGTCTGTCTAGGCAGATTTATACTCTGTCCATCCATTTGTAATATCTATCTGTCCATTCGCATACACTCCCCTCTATCCATCTCAATCCATCTCCCCTCCATATTCCTATATCCATCTAACCATCCCCATACATACACACTGTTGAGAACTGACAGACACATGCCTGAATGTGCAGAGAGCCTGCAACAATAGCTCCTAGGGGTGCGAACAAGGCATGGGGGTGGAGCTACAGCTGCCTACGTCCTGACAGTGCCAACTATCCTTAACAATGACAACAAAGAGCGTTTCCCCCAGCTCTCCTTGCTTCTAATCCTCCTGCACCTTTCCCTTTGCCAGTTTCCAGATTGGGGGTGGGCGGCTAATTAGAGTTTATTCCACCAGGACTGAGAATTTGAGGCAGGGGTTGAAATAACTGAATTACCCTAAACTGCTCATCTAGTTGCACAATGTAATTGGATTGATTTTGCATGCGGTTTATATATATATATTGTTCCCCTTCATCCCAGTTGCCAGCTGCATTTAATATTTTAATTCCCTAAGCTTCTTTAGACTAGGGCAACCAGGAGAGAGAGGTGTTTATGACCAGGCCTTGTGGGGGTGTTTGGGGTGGGACAGTTCTGGCACTCCTTTGTGAGCTTGAGTCAGAAAGTTTAGGGCTCTACAGGAAGACTGGGAGTCAGGACTCCTGAGTTCGATCCCCAGCTCTGGGAAGAGAGTGGGGTCTAGTGGTTATAGCAAGGTGACTGGGAGTCAGGACTCCTGAGTTTGATCCCCAGCTCTGGGAAGGGAGTGGGGTCTAGTGGTTAGAGCAGGGTGGCTGAGAGTCAGGGCCCCTGGGTTCTATCCCACCTATGCTAGAGCTGAAGTGGTACCTAGCCCTTCTGCTCTTCACAGGGGCAGGTATCACACAGTTTTCTTAAACTCCCCGCTGTGCATGCAGACACCTACACACACACACACACTCTGCATGTATCTCCCCCCACAAAACACTCTACGGGTGTCCCCCTCCCTACACACACACCATGCAGCTCAGCTTGAGGAAGCATGCAAAGCCAAGCCCTGTGTCACAAGGGGCTTTGGCAGCTAGATGTCTCTCCCCTCTGCCCTACCCTCCACTCAACCTGCAGATATTCCCATTCCCAGCCTGGCTTGCTTTGACGCACAGAGATCTATTTAAATGTAAATGGCCGTAGGCCCAGCAAAGAGCGATCTGGACTCATTCGGAGCCCCTGGTTGCTGTCAGAGGCAACTGGATGGAAAGAGTGAGGGGCAGTGTGGTCTAATTGGACTCCTGGGTTCTACTCCTGCTTTGCCAGTGCTCTGCTAGGTGACCTTGGGCAAGTTCCTTCCTCTCTCTGGGCCTCTGTTTCCCCTCCCACTTGTCTGCTCAGACTATGAGCTCTTCAAGGGAGGGTCTGGCTCTGACTCTCTCTATGCAGTGCTTCGCATGATGGGGGCCTTGATTTCAATCGGGGTCTGTGTAGCGCCTGGCACAATGGGGGCCTGATCTGTCAGGGTCTGTGTAGCGCCCCAGCATGAACAGTCCAGTCCTCAGTCCAGTAGATCGCAGCTAGCTGGAAAGCATCAGAGTGGGATGTAATAGAAAAGTTTTAGACAGAACAATTTTCTGTTGGAAAACGCAGTTTGGTTAACATGGAAACATGTTGCGGGAACATGTCAATTCTGACAAATTTATTGTCAGGAAGAAGTCAGAACGAATCATTTTGACTTTCTCATTTTGTTCTCAGATGGTAAGTCGTTGCGTTTCCACTGGGTTGTCTCGATTCGTTTTGTTTTGACTTTTCTATGAATTCTGACATTTTGAAATTTGTTTTTGTTCCAAAGCAGAAATTTTCCAGGGAAGGAAAATCCCACCAAAAAAGTTTGATTCGGTTCCATTGAATTGTTTTCTTTTGATCAAGTGGAAACATTTCATTTTGAGAAGGAGAAAAAGTTTTGTTTCCATGTGATCTTTTGATGCATTTTAGTTTGCTTTTGCTGTGATAGGAGATGAGATTTACCTTCTCGAAATGAACCGATTTGACATTATCAAAAGGAAGAGATGCAGTGGAATTTTCCTTTTTTCTAGATTTGATCCCAGATCTAACGTTGGGGTATTTGGGTGAAACTGAATGACCTGTGGTCTACAGGTGGTCAGACTAGATGATCAGTCCCTTCTGGCCTTAAACTCTATGAAATTTCTCAGTCTCTTGGACCCTAGCCTGGCACACAAGGCAGCGTCCCACTGCGCCCGCCCACCCCCAACAGCAGGGTAAGTCCTTTGCAGCCTGTGAAGCAGCCATCCCCCTTCCCCCCAGACTTCTAACCATGCTAGGCATCTCCAGCGCTGCCAATAACAGCTCCTGCAAAGAGGCTCTGCATTAAAAAGCTGGTGACTGACATGGGGGGACAGTGGCTGTGTTAAAAAATGGCCCCTTTAGTTCTTCCTTCCCCCGCCCTGTGTGCCATCTGATTCAGCTGACACAAAGGGGCACTTGGCTCCTGTTAACGCCACAGAGCGTGTGCAGGCATGGCAGGGCAAGCGTGTGGGTCAGCTCCATCCCCTCCCTACATGGGATCTCCATTCATAGTGCCCAGGCAGGAGGCATCAAGGACTCAGCGGGAGTAGATGGGGAGACCTGGGAGGGGGTTTGGCAGGACCAAGAGATGAGTGCGGGGGGAGCATTTTATGATTGCAGATTAACTATGCATCTGGGAGAAATTAATGCAGGTCATCTGTGCAGCCTCCTTGGAGCATACAGCTGCAAATCACTCAAAGATGCAGGGCCAGAATGAAGGTCAGGACTCCTGAGTTCTGAGCTCAGCTCTGTGGGGAGAGGGGATTCTAGTGATTAGAGAAGGGAGTCAGGACTCCTGGGTTCTGCCCTGTGCTGGGAGCTCTAGCCTGGAATGGTGGCAACCGCAGTTTCTGTTCTTTCTTTTGGTGAATTCCTCATCTCATGTCATTCGGTACTGGTTCCCCCTCTCTGGGGCTGCAGGGGGTGGGCCAAAACCAGGTGATGGGGGGACTGGTGCTGAGAGCAGTTTTCCAGGCCTGGGCAAGGGTATGTGTCAATGAAAGGGGCAGACATTGGACAAAGATGGGACTCCCGGTGTCGCTCTTATCAGTATTTTGTGGGTCCTGGTTCCTCCCAACTCTTTCCTGTTGTTCTCCACTCTCCACCCCCCAGGTCAGAAGACAGAACCCAGTAGCCCTGACTCCCAGACCCCCTGTTCTCACCACTAGACCCCACTCCCTACCAGATCAGGGGACAGAACCCAGGAGTCCTGACTCCTATCCACCCTCTTATCTAATCACTAGACTCCACTAGCCTTCCAGCACTGAGACTAGAATCCCGGTGTCCTAAAGACCCTTTATCACTAGCCCCTGGAACAGTCAGAGCAGGGACTGTGCAGCGCAAGAGGAAAGCAGGCTGTGGCTTAGATCAGGGCAGAAAACTTTCCAGGAGTAATAACAACAGCAATTAATAGTTATGCTCATTAAAATACTTGCTAATTAATCCCCTTGATATTCACATGCGGCCTTGTTAGCCTCCTGCTTCGGAGTGAGCAAGTGACTCACCAAAGAGAGTTGGGAATAGAACCCAGGAGTCCTGACTCCCAATCCCCTCGGCCTCAACCCTCTAGATTTCACTCCTCACCCCCCAGCTGGGGACAGACCCAAGGAGTCACTCCCCCCCCAACACTAGACACCACTCCCCTGCCATCTTCTCCTTAGCCCCCATATTTCTCACACAACGCCTGATAGCAGTGGATCTGCTCTCAGACAGCTCCCCCCCCCTTACGGTTACTATTTGTTCTCAATAAAGCTTGGACCTTGTCATAGCAAGGCCTGTATGGGCGCTGTTATTGCTAGGAGAATGGCCTCTTCCATTTGTATCTATCCAGGCTATTCTGGTCCCTAATCTAAGGCATCACAGGGCAAAGCACTCAGGAGCGGAACAGGAGTTATAGAAACCAGCCTCCTGTTCTATAGGAGAGAGATGTTCACCCCTGATTTACTTACTTTTCTATTTATTTGCCTAGTGCAGCTTTTGTGGAGTGTTAATATGCCGGGAAAGGAGCTCTGAGTCTAATCCACCCACATGGGGCTGTAATAAATTCCCTCCCCCAACCTGGCTCTGAGCCCCCAGTACGCTAACCATTAGACTCCACTCCCACCCAGAGCTGGCATAGATGCAAAAATAGGTCTAGCGCAGGGGCGGGCAAACTTTTTGGCCTGAGGGCCGCATTGGGTTTCCAAAATTGTATGGAGGGCCGGTTAGGGGAGGCTGTGCCTCCCCAAACAGCCAGGCATGGCCCAGCCCCACCCCCTCTCTGACCCCTCTTGCTTCTCGCCCCCTGATGGCCGCCCCCGGGACTCCTGCCCCATCCAACCCACCCATTCCCTGTCCCCTGATAGCCCCCGGAACCTCTGTCCCTGACTGCTCCCCATCCAACCCCTCCTCTCATACATAACCGCCCCCAGACCTCCTGCCCCGACTTCCCCCCACTGCCCCATCCAATCCCCCCCTCTCCTTCCTGACTGCCCCCCTGAGATCGCTGCCCCCATTCAACCCCCCTGTTCCCTGCCCTCTGACTGCCCCGACCCCTATCCTCACCACCATCCCAAACTCCCCTGCCATCTATCCAACCCCCTGTGCTCCCTGCTCCCTTACTGTGCTGCCTGGAGCACCGGTGGCTGGCAGCGCTACATCCACACCGCCCGGCTGGAGCCAGCCTTGCCACCGTGCAGCACAGAGCACCGGGTCAGGCCCTGGCTCTGCAGCTGCGCTGCCCCAGGAGCTTGCAGCCCTCCGCCCAGAGCATGGCGCTGGCGGCAGGGCGAGCTGAGGCAGCGGGGGAGGGGGAGCAGCAGGGGAGGGACCGGGGGCTAGCCTCCTGGGGCAGGAGCTCAGGGCCGGGCAGGAGGGTCCCGCAGGCTGGATGTGGCCTACCTCTGGTCTAGTGGTTAGAGAAGGGGGGCTGAGAGTCAGGACCCTTGGTTCTATCCCCAGCTCTGGGGGGGACTGAGATCAAATGGTTAGAATGGGGAGGACTGGGGGTCAGGGCTCCTGGGTTCTATTCCCAGCTCCATTGGAGTTGGGGACTGGGAGCCAGGACTGCTGAGTTCTGTTCTTGTCTCCTGCCACACAGCGAGTCCCTTCCCATCTCTGTGCATCACTTTCCCCCCACCCCCAATAACAGGGATAAGAATATTTGCCTTTCTGCCCCTGGATGAATTTATTTGTCCCAGACTCTGGGAGCTCAGGGGACAGAATTCTATTGCTCTTTTGTGCAACGAACCAAGCAGTGACTGAACTTCCCTGCTCCTCAAACCAGCCGGGGAAAAATACATCAGCCAGTCTTGTCCTCACATCTCATCTGCATGATTTGTTAGGCAGGAGAGGATGCCTAGAGCAAGCTGCATTCGGTTCCTGAGTGTCCCGCAGGGACTTGGCACCCACAGCACCCGGCATAATCTTCCCCTTGCGTGAACCGCCAAGGGCTGCTGTTATGGGGAACGCTTGGCTAAAAAGAAGGCATCAGCTCCATGGTCCATGCAGCACCGTACTCTGGCAGGAGAGGTGGGTGACATGTTTTGGCCAAAACATCTTTGGGGTGAGAAATGCAGATTTGGTGACAGCAGCGTGTTAGGTGGATTTTGGTGGCATTGTTGCATTGTTCGTTTTGATCCCCCCCAAAAACATTGACATGTTTTGATTTTTCAGTTCAGAATGACTGTGTTTCAAAATTTCATTTCTTCTTATTGTTTTAAATCCTAAAATGTCAAAAAATGGTGAAAATCAAGGTGATTTTTTTCCAATTTTTTGATTTGCTGAAAATTTTCATTTTCAGTCTGAGCTGAAATAACTTTTTCCCCTGATTTTTTTGATGTTGCCAACAAGCCAAAATATCCATTCTGTGCTCAGCTGTAGCTGGCAGCAGGGATGGAACCAGGGCTCTCTCTGAATAAGGTCCCAAGCCTCTGCAGCCTGAGCTAAAAGATCGAAAGCTGTAGTAGGCTCAGCAACCTCTATATGTGGCCCCTTGCTACCACTAGAGGGCGACAGAATGAGCAGGTGAGGTTTACACTTGCCCCGCCCCCTTACTCCTTAGGGACCATGTCCCAGTTAATGGCCCGGATCCTTTGAATTTGACGCCCCTGCAGCAGTTGCTGCTCCCTTTCATTCCTACTGCTGCCACTGCTCCCGGCATCATGACGTTGTTGACATTAAGCAGCCTGGCTCTAAAGACAGTTGCAGAGGGGCTGGGATAAGGGAGTTGTCCGCCTGGATTGCAAACTCAGATTAGTGTGGGACTGGCTGGCTCAGAGGGGTGGGGAATGGGACCTTTCCCCTCTAGGGGGTGCCAGTTCCCATCCATACCTAGGTGTCTGAAATGTGTTCCCTTCCAGCACCAGTGTGGTGCATGCAATGCGTTGGCTGGGACTCATCTGACAGATTACCACTCCACTAAAATAACACCATTGCAGCCAGCATCCTCAGCCATATTAGCTAAATAATAAGATTCCAGGATTGTCACTCTGTGTCACTGAAGCCTAGAATGTCTGCTGAGTCAGTGTGACATGATAGAAAGAGCTCTCTTTGTTCAGAATGTCACCAAGGTCAATTATCCCTGGGATTCGCGGTCTGTTACCATCGTCCAGTTCGTACGGTCTCAGCCATTTTTGGCTTTTTTACGTACACGACTACACAAATTCCACCTGTGCAACAGCCTGGGCGTTCAGCTCCTAGTTATTTAATACTTGTGTGATGGTAGCGCCCAGAAGCCCCAGCCATGGACCAGGACCCCATTGTGCTAGGTGCTGTACAGACACAGAAGAAAAGAGTCAGGAGCTAAGCAATGAATGGCCAATACAGATCGAGTTCCCTTCTCATCTAACATCCTTAGAATTCTGGCAGAGTGAGCATAGAAATGTGTATGCATAGAAATCTATTCTAGGCAAATCTTTGGCTCTCAGGATTCCTTGAGGCAGCACCCAAGGGGTTAACTCATCCTCATCTCTTCCCTGTTTGCATGGGATTGGAATCAGCCTTCACAAACCTACTGTCTCCTCCGCGCTTTACAATTTCCCCTCCTATCCGCACGCCCCGCTGCATTATGAACACAACGGCCCCGCGTCGCAGAAATAAATTATTTTCCCTTGTCTTTAACTGCCTGATTATTTTTCTGATGTGCCAATCTGCTGAATTTAATCCAATCAGACTGGCATAATCTCCTGTGGTGACTGTGTCAATAGGCTTGTTCCTTAAGTATTAGGGTTAATGGAGAGGAGGCATTTCTATATGTTCATTATTACTATTTTTGCTATGCTTAAAAAATATTAACCAACACCCAAAATAAAGAGAGACACATTCCCACAGTGCAGTAATTATTAACAGCTGATTTTAGCTGATGCATACACCTGATCAGTAGTGGAGCATGATCAGGGCCGCCCAGGGGGTGGGCAAGTGGGGCAATTTGCCCCGGGGCCCGCAGGGGCCCCCACGAGAATATAGTATTCTATAGTACTGCAACTTTTTTTTATGGAAGGGGCCCCCGAAATTGCTTTGCCCCAGGCTCCCTGAATCCTCTGGGCGGCCCTGAGCATGATCAATTTATCTGACCTAGATTAACCTTGTTAATTAGAACTTCAAAATATTTAGCATCCACAACATACTACTGTGCCAGGCGCTGCACAGTCCCTGACTTAGATTAGGGCACCCATTGTGCCAGGTGCTGCTCAGACCCCAACCAAGATCACAGCCCCCGTTGTGCTGGGTGCTGCCCAGACACACAGTGAGAGATAGTCCCTGCCCCACACAGCTCACAGTCTAAATAGACAAATGAAGGGTTATTCTCCCCATTTTACAGATGGAAAAACCAAGGGCCGGAGAAGGGAAGTAGAGTCTGTGGTAGATCAGGGAAATGATCCCACATTTCTTAGCGCCTAGGCTAGTGTCCCTAACCATTAGGAAATCCTTCCTTTCACTGAACTAAATGGTTGGGGGTCAGACTAAACCAGCCACTCAGTGATGGGGGGTTCAAGTAGACACATCCCTAGTGGCTGGTTATTCCATAATTGACCACTAAGGGTTTACTTATAGCTGGTTCTCGCTTCTGTTGCAGACGGGATACCTGAGTAGATGGGCCCCATTGTTCCACTCTGGTGCCAGGATTCCTATTAAGTACAGGGCAGTCTGAAATGGACATGCTCATCTTATCTATACCGCTGAGCAATGACTTTTCATTGAAATGGCAGGATAGATCCTTAGATAGATGGAGGAGGATTATGTCTGGTGAGAGAGAGATTGTGTGATACATATAACCCCTTTTGGGGCTGGCCAGAGCTGGGGATAGGATCCAGGTGTCCTGACTCCCAGCCCACCACTCTCTCCTCTAACCACTACACCACACTCCCCTCTGAAAGCAGAGGACAGAACCCAGTACTTTCAGCCTCCCTCTCTAAACCACTAGGCTCCTCTCTCTTCCCTGAACTGGGAACAGAATGCAGGAGTCCAGAGACTTGAGAGACAAACTAAAAGGACTCAGCAAGCCAGTCCATTGTCAGAAACCCGGTGATTTTGCTGCTGCCCAAGCTTCCTCGGACTGCTACCGCTGGGGTGTTCATTAATGTAAGGACCATGTGTAATGAAGTAAGTGAGAGTTAAAGAGCACATGATCCCCATGCTGGGCACTTGTGGGGTTTTTTATCGACCTGATTTCCATTGAGATAATTCACCCGGCCTTTCTCTCTGGCACGCGGCTGTTCCCTTTTAAAAACACAATATATATCTCTAGCCCTTCCCAATTGGATGTTTCATGCTTCATATGCCATAACGGTTAGTCAATTTCCACCCAGGATAAGAAATCTATTTTTATTTGCAGTGGAATGGGGTGTGTGTGTAAAGGTGTATTATTTTCATATTGTATTTTATTTATTTATAGCAAGCCCCCTATTGTTAACGCTGTCATTCACTTGGCATTAGTTATGGTGTTTTCCCCGCACCCAATGGCTGTAATATACCAAGGATATAGATTTTACCTTTATTTATTTTTTTCTTCTTAGACAAGCTAGCGAGATTGTTTGCGGATGGGGAAAACAATCACCATCTAGTTAATGCTTTCCCTTCCTTATCTTTTCCCCCAGCCTATTGCTGCCAGAGATTTGTGGAGGGAAATCAGTCGCAGGTTTGGGGTCAGCAAGAGAGGAAGGCACAGACATATGGGGGAGGTCTTGAAAATACAATGTGGGAGGTTTTGCTATCATTTTGTTCTGCTTTAACATGAGATCAGAAGATCAAAAAGGTCCAGTGGCAGGGGGGCTGTGCTAAGATATAGGCCACCTGGCATCGATTCCTGGCTCCACTGGGTGACCTAGAGCAAGTGGCATCCCTTCTCTGTGCTGCAGTTTCCCCTCCCACCCTTTGACTATTTAGACTGTCCACTGTTTGAGCTGGGGATTGTGTCTGGGCCCCCAGTCTGTGTTGGGGTTTGTGCAGTGCCCCCCTCAGTGGATCCCCAGCTGGTGCAAATTGGCATAATTCCATTGGAGTCAGTGGGGCCAGATCCCCAGCTAATGTATATCAGCGTCGCTCCATTGGAATCAACGGACAGATCCTCAGTTGGTGTAATTTAGAGTCAGTGGGTCAGATCCCCAGCCGGTATAAATACACCTGTTTGCATCAGCTGAGAATCCTTCTCCGGCACTGTAAAAGGCCCTATTGCAGCAAATGAGGCTACAATTCATATTCAAACTGGTGGGGACACCATCCAGGGTCCTGCCATTAACCTCTGGTTGCATAATTTGAGTGTAAGTTTTCTAATTGCATCAGTTGAGCCAATCCAGTGTCTTGGATGTTCTTTTAATTGCTGTTTTTAAAATTGATCTTTTAAAAAGCTGTTGAAAAATTGGAGAGGGTGCAGAGAAGAACCACAGAAATAATGAGAGCTGGAGAAAATGCTCTTCCTGGGAGGGATGTAAGAACAGGAGCAGCAGAAGCTCCTTAAAAGTGGCCCGGTTCTGCCCCTTCACCCTGAGACCCTGTCTCCGTGCTGCCCCTTCCACCCTTGCCTCCGCCCTCGCGCTGCCCATACTCCCAAGGCCCTGCCCTCGCACCGTCCTTTCCCCTGAGGCTCCACCCCCACCCCACCTCTTCCCTTCAAGGTTCCCCTCCCGCCCCACTCGCTCCTCTCTGCTTCCCGCTTCCCCTGTTGGTCACCCTTACGGCCAGTAAAAAGTTCTTACATATTCTTACTTTTAAAAGTGATAGGGCCCTGGCCCCCTGCCTGCCCCCATCCTGGCACCCCAGCGTAAGAAGTTCAATCTGTTTAGCTTCTCGGAAAGAAGACTGAAAGAGGGCTTGACTCTGGTGCAGTTATACCTTCACAAGGAGAATATATCCGTACTAAAGTGCTCTTTAACCTAATGGAGAAGGCAGAACATGGACCTAAGGCTGAAGGTGAAGGCAGACACATTCCAGTTAGAAATAAGGCATCAATTTCTCCTAAAGGGTGTGATTATCCATTGGAACAAACTCCCAAGAGAAGGGGTGGATTCTCCATCTGACTGGATGCCTCCCTGAAAGTTGCTTCAATCAAACATAGGTTTTTGGGCTCAGTACAGAGGTAACTGGGTGAAATTCTGCAGCCTGTGCTGTACGGGAATAAATCAGACCAGATGATCTAATGGTCCCTTCTGGCCTTGAAAACTCAGTGAATCAAGATCCCCTGGCTTTTTTTGTGACTCTTTAGTGATGCAAATCATCCTCCCTGACATTAAACTTTGCGGGAGCTGGAGTGTTTTTTAATTAAAAGCTGCAAACCTGCTATGGCTACACCTATGCTGACCAGACCTTAATGCACTTCCCCCCTGTGTAGCCCTAGTGGCTCAGCAGAGCCCATTCCCGTGTGATGCATCCATTTAATCCTCGATTCTAAGGCCAGAAGAGACCACTGTGATCATCTGGTTTGACCTTTTGCATAACACAGGCCATAAGACTGCCCTGAACGAATGCCTGACCTAGAGCACCTCTTTTAGAAAAACAGCCAATATCGATTGCAAAATTGCCTGTGATGGAGGAAAAAAGAGGGAGAAATTATTATTATTTTATTTGCAATTAAATCCACAATTTAGGGGTGTTCTCTTTTTTGCAGCACCTGCTGCAAATTCTCCTCAGAAAACTGGCTTGGCTTTTAACTACTTTGTTACGACTCAACATATGCACGCTGATCAAAAGCCTGGCTCCTAGATGCACCTCTGCAGCTCTTGTGAAAGGATAAAATACGCATCAGAGCTGTCAAAGATGAAGGTAAACTCCTTCTCAGGGCAGATGGGAAAATACAATTTCTGTTCTACAGGAAACCCAACATTGTGAAGGATTTTTTCATTCTGAAGAAAAGCAAGGGCCAAATTACGATGATCAGGGACCTTTGGAACATTTTGTTTTGAAAAGAAATGGTTGGACATTCTCAATAAGGTAAAAATGGATCATTTTCCTTTGATTCATTTTCTTTCAACTTTTCTATGCTATTAAATTATTCAGTGTAACAGATGTACTATAGATAATATATACATGACACATCTACATGTAATATATTATTAGAAATATTTGAATAGCATAGAAAAGTGAAAACTAAACAAATCAAAATGGTGACACTGAAATGAAACATTTCCCACTGATTCCAAGGCCAGAAGGGCCGTCTGTGATCAACTAGCCTGACCTCCTGTATGACACAGGCCATAAGACTTCCCCAAAATAATTCCTAGAGGAGATCTTTTAAAAAAACATTAAATCTTGATTTTAAAATGATCAGTGATGGAGAATCCACCACTATCCTGGGTAAATTGTTCCAGTGGTTAATTACTCTCTCCATTAAAAAATGATGCTTAATTTCCAGTCTGAATTTGTGTAGCTTCAACTTCCTGCCATTGGATCATGTTAGATCTGTCTCTACTAGATTTGTTCCCCATGTCGACACTTAGGCCTTGTCTTCACTTACCGGAGGGTCCGGCGGCAGGCAATCGATGTTCTGGGATCGATCCCGGAAGTGCTCGCAGTCGGCGCCGGTACTCCAGCTCGCCGAGAGGAGTACGCGGCATCGACGGGGGAGCCTTCCTGCCACGTCTGGACCGCGGTAAATTCGGACTAAGGTAGTTCGAATTCAGCTACATTATTAACGTAGCTGAATTTGCGTACCTTAGTCCGAAGTGGGGACTTAGTGGGGACCAGGCCTTAGAGACTGTATTCTAGTCGCCCCTTAACCTTCTTTCTGTTAAGCTAAATAGACCGAGCTCTTGGGGTGTATCACTATAAGGTATGGTTTCTAATTCTTTAATCATTCTCATGGCTCTTCTCTGAACCCTCTCCAATTTCTCAACATCCTTCTTGCATTCTGGGCACAGACTCATCCTGCCTCAGCCCTAGGGATGCACTAGATGACTTCTTGAGGCCCGTTACAGTCCTACATTGCTATAATTCTAGGATATGTTTCGACATCATCAAAACGAGAAAATTGAGAGGGTCCATGATGACGTTCTCCCTTTGAAAGTATCGTTGGAATCAACAAGTTCCCATGATGCCATTTTTTGATGGAAACCTCTTTGGATGAAACTTTCTTGACCAGTTCCACTCATGGACTCGTAGATTTCATGGAGCCATAGAGTTTAAGGAACATTAGATCATCTGGTTTGACCTTGTGCACATCTCAGGTCATTACATTTCACCCAGTTATCCCTGTACTCAGCCCAGTACCTTAATACTCTAAACACTGTTCCCAAATGGTTTTGCATGCATCATAGGAGCTATACCTATTTCCATGCCTAGCAGTGCTGCTAGGGGCTGTAATAGGCTCATTGCATGAGGAGGAATGAAGATTTCCTACTCCTAGGTTCTATTTTGTCTTGCCAGAGGCAAACTGCATACCAATGTGCATCTTCTCTAAGCAAAGCAGCCCTTTCCTCACCCCCTCCTGCACCAGTTGTGGAACCTAAGTCAGAGGCTGCTGTTTGGGGGAATTAAAGCTGTGTAAGATCCCACATTGATTACAGATGTGCTGGTTTTTCAAACAAACTCGCTGGGTGTAACTGTGGTTGCTGGAAAAGGTGGATTAGTGGTTAGGGCAAAGGCGTGGGTGGGAGCCAGGACTCCTGGGATCTCTCCCTGCCTGTGGGAAGGGAGTGGGTATAATTAACAGAGCAGCATTGCTAATCTTCAGGATTTTATCCTGAATCTCATGATATTTGGCATTTTCCTTAAAGTCATGGGATTCTTGGGGTGCTTTTCTTTTTTAAAGGTATATAATGTAAATAAACAAACTGCACGAAGAAGATACCAGACTCAACATCACTGATTTCTCCCTTCCAAGAGCTGGGGAGAGAACCCAGGAGTCCTGGCTCCCATCCCCACTCGCATAGGCTTGCTCCCACTTCCCAGTGTCTCTCATTTACATATGGATTTCGCTTCCTGTAATTTGACTTTTTAGTTTGTTCTAACTCTGATTGCAGGGTAATTTTTAATGCATTTCTCTGCCAGGCAATTTGTTCAATATCCCCCAAGACTCCACAGTGTTCAGATTTGCAGCTTTTTATTGCGCGTCGGTTTAAATTAAACGCGTTGCTGGGATCCCAATGTGGATTGTAATTGGAATTTGTTTCTGCAACCCGCCCCTCCCCCAGCTGCAAAGGTTCAGCGCCATCTCTCCAAGCGCCAGTATGGAAATAACATGCATGTCTTTCTACGCCCCAGTGCTGCTGATACAGTGGGAGTCTGCAATTGGAGGATGTGTGCTTTAAAATAATTGACACAGCTGTGCCTATGCCCCTCAATCCCGCCCTGCACCCTCCTGTTATCCCAGCCCTGGGCTCCCCCCAGCTCTGCCTGTGCCCCTCAATCCGCTGCCCTGCACCCCCCTGTTATCCCAGCCCTGGTCTTCCCCCAGCTCTTCCTGCACCCCTCAATCCTGACCTGCACACCCTGCTATCCCATCCCTGGACGCTCCCCAGATCTGCCTGTGCCCCTCAATCTTGCCCTGCACCCCACTGCTATCCCAGCCCTGTGCTCCCCCAGCTCTGCCTACGCCCCTCAATCCCACCCTGCACCCCCTGCTATCCCAGCCCTGGATTCCCCCCAGCTCTGCCTGAGCCCCTCAATCCCGGTCTGCAACCCCTGCTATTCCAGCCCTGGGCTCCCCCCAGCTGTGCCTGAGCCCCTCAATCCTGTCCTGCATCCCCCTGTTATCCCAGCCCTGGGCTTCTCCCACCTTTGCCTGATCCCCTCAATCCCGCCCTGTACCCTCTGCTATCCCAGCTGTGGGCTCCGTCCTGTCCCACACACACAAACTCCCAACATAGCATGTAGGTTTTATGGACAGATTTACAGATGTCAAGATTCAGCAGATAAGGGACTAGGCTGGAACTGACTTTCTGGGTGACCTTGGGCAAACTCCTTCCCCACTTGATGCCTCTGTTTCCCTTCCCACCCCTTGTCTGTTCAGATTGAGAGGTCTCTAAGGCAGGGATCATCACTCTGTGTCTGTGCAGCGCCTGGTGCTATTGGGGCCTGGTCTCGGCCAGGGTCTGTGCAGTGCCTGGCAGGACGGGTGGAGATCTCTAGCTGGTACCATAACAGTAAGGCTGGTTCCTAACTTGCAATCCAATCACTCCCATAGCCTCCAATGCTCAGAGTAGCTTTTCCTGGAGGAAATCAGAGCATTAGCCCATCAAATTGCTGGCGAGCCTGTAGCTGCATTGCTGGATTAGGGACGAAGGGCAGGATTCAGTTAGCACAGAGCCAGCTGCCTCTGGGGAATGGAAAAGCCTCTTCTCAAGGATATTGATCTTAGAATGAACTATGGAGCAAACAGCTGGGGCTCTGAGCTGGCCAAGACTGCCTGTGGGGATGGGGACAGGCTGGCTCTAGCTACTGCAATTAACAAGGGGGGAGCAAAGGAATCCTGGAATTGGGGCTTGAGGAAAGGATGAGAAGGCTTAGAAATAGCTTCTAAAATCAGGGGGACTGGAGGGGAGTGGGAGAGTTAGAGTGGGTGGGATGGGGGTGGGGGTCGAGTCAGGGCTCCTGGGTTCTGTTCTTGAGGAGGGGAAGGGAGTGGGCCTGGGCCAGCTCCAACTCATCATACTTGGAAGTGGCTGGGCAGAGTTCAAGCACTTGTAAATCAATAGCAATTCTGAGGACAAATAAAAGTGAGTTAAAGGGCTCTGGGTGCCCCCTCCCCCCCCCCCAGCTTCAGTGAGGACATGTCAGCGCCAGCTGAATCACAAACCAGGCAGTCATGCAGGGGCTAGGGGGAGCCACTCTCCTCCATAGACCTGGGGATAGGACGCAGGAGTTTCAGCCTCTTCTGCTCTACCCACTAGACCCCACCCTCCCCAGAGCTGGGAATAGAACCCAGGAGTCCTGGCTGTTCTCCGACCCACATGCATACCGAGAAATTGAAGGAGCATGTTTAGGAGCCCTTATGTGATGCAGCAGCTTAAATACTCAATTGAGTATCACTCCAGCCCCTCAGCCTCTGCTGTCTGATCCCAGCCCTGAGCTCCCCTCCCCTCCCCTCCCCTCACAGCCATCCCTAACACACAGGCCCCCTGCTCCAGACACTAGCATGCCCACTCTGCCGCCGGGTGTGCCATTGTGAATCCGTGCAATGCCCGCCCTCTGCATCAGCCAGGGCCTCCTGTCTGCTGGCTGCCGCTCTCCAAGTCCCTGTGTTTGCAGGGCCCCAGCCCCACAGGGATTGCCTCGGGGCCCAGCCGTTCCAGTACTGTCTGTGAGCATGAACATCAGGCCACAACGCAAGGGCCTGGAGCAGCCAAGCAACCTTCAGCAGCCAGCCATGGCCCCTTGCCAGGCCCGCTCCATGCATGGACATGCCACAGCTAATGATGTACAGGGGGACACTGGGGGTGGGGGGAGGGATAGATGGCTAGGTAGAGTGGGGTGTATATGTAGGTCATGCTGTGTCCATAGTGCTTTCCTTCCCTGCCTCCGTTTTCTAAACCAAAGATCGGATGTTTTAATAACCCCCTTTTGAGCTGCATCCCCCCAACCCTCCAATTAATGAAGCTAAAATGTTCGACTCACGTCGGGGTGCTCCAGAGTCGGGCTCTGTGGTCCTCCTGCTCAGGACGCCTGGGTCCGTGGCAGGTGAGGGGGTGGGGGGCAGCAGCACGACATAGCCTGGCTCCAGGGAGAGGGGAAGCTTGGGGCGATGGCAGCTGGGCGAGCCATGTAATGGATGGATCTCACAGGCTCAGCTGGACGGGCTCTCTGTAGAGGGAGGGAGGGAGGGAAAGGGTTAATCTGGGTATAGCATCAATCTCAGTGCTGTAGCAGCTTTCCCACTGCAGCCTTCAAACGGCTTAACAAGGCAGATCTGTCCTCCCCATTTTATAGTGCAGGATGCTGAGGCAGAGGGACAGGGACTTGCTCAGGATAGAACCCAGGGGTGCGGAGTCCCTACCCCTCACCTGCTGTAACCATTAGACATCACTCCCCTTTCAGAGCTGGGAATAGAACCCAGGTGTCCTGACTCTGACTTGGGCTGTTCTAACCCCCGAGACCCAACTCCCTTCCCAAGGGTGGGACTAGAATCCACTAGTCCTGATGTCTCTGTTGTCATACACGCCCCTCTATCTACCCAGTTACCCCGGCTTCCAGGAAGCAGAGAGAGGAGGCCCAAAACCGGGGATGCAGACTCCAGAGGGGTAGCTGAGCTCAGAGGACAGGGCTGTCTGACCATGCCCCCTGCAGTGCCAGCGCAGGTACCACTCCGTGTGCCACCCAGGACCCCTTCCTGGGGCCTCACTGTGCAGATGCTTTGTGATGAGTGTGACCCCCCCTCCTGCAGAGGGGTGTGGTCAAGAGCCCCAGTCTGGGGCACCCTGCCATACTCAGTGCCCCACAGCACCTTGTGGCTCGGGATACTTCCCCCTCTGCCCCTGCCAGGGGCTGCTCCGAGCCATTATCCGGGGCTGCTGTGCTCTGGCAGCAGGGGGAGGCTGGGGCTGATGCAAACAGGGCCCTGTGCAACTGGCCGCCCGTGCAGAGCCTGTGCTCTGCGGCATTGCGTTCAGGACACACATTGGCTTCTGATGGAGACGAGGGGAGCTATGACAATTAGCAGCCGCACAGCGGCAGGGGGCGCCATTGGGAGCTGCAGCGAGAACTTGCAGAGCACTGGAGGGGCATTTTCCCTCCGTCTCCTTTCCCCCGGCCGGCTCTTTGGCTATCCTCACCAACTGCCCCCTGTTAATCAGGTGCGATGGAAGGGAGCCAGTGTGCGCTTTGGGATCCTTTTATCCAGTGGCCTGAGACAGGTCGCTGGGGGACTCTCAAGTCCTGCACTCTTTTGCCACGCGGGGCGGGAACCGCAGAGGAGTGAGTGTCATGATTGCAGTGGATTGTAGCCGGGGTCAGGAGGTGGGGGCTGCAGTGCAGCTGGGGTAAATAAAAGATGAGAACAAGAGAAACACAGGCGCCATTTTTTGCAGAGATGTCAAACAGGAAGGGTGAATAGAAAATTGGGCCCTGTTCAGGTGTGTGTCTGTATGTATTTGTAGACATACAGGTATATGCATACATGTGTGCCTATATTATATGTGTTTGCATATGCGTGTGTCTATGCATATGTGTGTGTATTTGCAGACACGTGTGTGCATGCATTTACATACATGTGTACATGCATTTGCATATGTGTGTACATGTATGGGGGGTGTATTTGCATACTTACTTGTGTGATCATGCACGTACTGGTGTCTGTGCACATCTCTATCCGTGCCCTCCCACATGCCTTTATTTTATATACCATATCTATCTGCAGCCACCCTCAGTGCGCCCTGGGCAGCCTCCTTAGCTTGCTTGCTAACTGCAGTTTGACAGCTAACCCACCTGTCTCCCTCCTTCAGCATCCCGCTGAGCTCGCTGTCTCGGAGCTAGGATGGGCCCCGGAGTTGGGGGGACTGTCTGCACTGTCTGTAGTAATCGCATTGTTAGGCCAATGAGATTCCTCATTCAGCTGTCTAATCCTGTGCCTTTATTAAACCTGATTGCCGGCTCGACAGCTGTGGGAAATGAGATGGCGTGCAAGCAGCAGAGTCGGGTGCCCACAAATTGCCATTTGTGAGACGAAAGACTTATTGCCCCAAGAGAAGGGGAGAAATTGGCACACACTCACCTCTGCCCCTGCCAATAGCAGCCCCAGATACCCCTCCCCGCCCACAGGGCAGATTCTGTTCCACATGCTGTTGAAGGAGAAATTTGAGCTTTGCTTCTCTCCTTCCAGGAGCATATGATTCACCCTCAAGCCTTTGAGAACTCAGGAGATCGGCAGGAGAAATCAGAAGATCTTCTAATAAAATGTGTAACCAGTGTTGGGATTCACTGTAACTCAGCTTCTGGATTTCCTACAGCCTTTTAGGTTTTCCCAATTTTCCCAGCATTTCCTAAGCTAGAAAACATGATTCTATTGTCATCACATGACTCCAAGAGAGGGTGATTTAAGGGGAAATGGTGAATGTTGCAGTAGACTCTTGGGAGGTGGGCGACGCTGTGAGATTCGTCTGGATTCTTAAAATGAGGTAGCACCGCTCTTGTGCACCATTTTAAGGCCAAATTCCGCTCCTGGTGAGACCAATGTAAATCAGGGCGAGTCACTGAACTGGCCTCAGTTATGTAGATGCAGGGCTGGCTCTGTCTAGGTCACTTAAGGTGGCTTCTATGTTGAATTTAATCTTTAGGGTTAGGAGCAGTTTGTTTGTAATAGCAGAATTATGGAACAGATCCCCAGCTGGTGTACACCGACATTGCCCTAGCATGTAAAAGAGCCATGGCTCCATTGGAGTCAGCCGGGCTAGATCCCCGCTAGTGTAAATTGGTGTCACTCCATTGGAATCTAAATGGGATTGTCTTTGGGGTGGGCTGCAGCACCTGTTTATACAGGGATCCCTTGCCTGGTGCTGAGATGAAGCTGCCCCTGGGATGGAATGAAAGGCAGATCTTGTATCCAAGTGAAACTGCAGGAGGAGTTTAAGAAATGGCCAAAGCTGGAATTGGAGCCTAAAATTGAGTTTAACGCCACAAATCTTGGGGAAAGTGCCCTGGGATCTCCCTCCTTCCCCTCCTACACACCCATTCATCCACCTACCAACATAAAGTACAGGATTGTTCAGTTTAGAAAGGAGACAAATTTGATGGGACAAGGTACGAGTCTGTACAATACTGACTGGTCTAGAGAAGGAGCTTCTGGTCTCCCCGTCTCACAAGGGGACTCTCCGTGAATTTGGAGGGTAGCCATGTCTAAACCGATCAAAGGAAGTGCTTTGTTCACTTGACATGTAATAGCAGGTGGAACACACTGCCACTGGATGTTGTTGAAGCCAAGAACTTAGCAAGCTCCAAAAAGGGGTTGGATGTTCTTATGGATAATGCGAATATCCAAAGCTAAAGCAGCAGATGCTAACAAAGATTTCAGATGGGAGATAAAGTCTTGTGCTTCACGGTTTCAGTCAGTCTCTGACTAATTAGAGGTTAGGATTGGGCCTTTATGCGGGATAGATTACCCATCTGCCTGTTGGGTTTTCACACGTTCTTCTTTTATTGGCCACTATTGGAAACGGGTTATAGGAACAAATGGACCAGTGTGTGGTAATTCTTATGGTGGAGACAGTTCTCAAAAAGCAGCCAGCTCTAAGCAGAATCCTTCCCCCACGGACACCTGCTGTGATGAACACACACAGGGAAGGTTTTGTTGAGTTGATCTCAAACCTAGAGCTGGGTGAATAACTGATTTTTCGGTTCGTTAGTAATTCTGAAAAATCACAGGGGGGTGGGAAATTCGTTTCAGGTCAAAGAAGATGGTTTGTTTCTAATGTTTTTAAACATATTTTTTGATAAGATGGAAGGAAATTTAAAAACAGTCATTGGGAATTGAAAAATGGAAACGTTTCAATTACTTGGGAGTTTTTTGACTGAAACAATTGGGTGACATCACCGCGAATTCCCAAAACATTTCAGTCGACCCAAATCTGCATTTTTGCGCCAGAAAAAAAGTTTTGGTTGACAAATTTCAGCCACCACCACAAGCCAGTGCTCTCCGCCTGCTTACATCTCGCCAGATTGGCCTGTGCCCCTTCCCACACACCACCGGGGTCCCTCCTGTTGCTGCCAGGACCCATTGGCACATGAGCCCAGAACAGAGGTGGGAGCCAGGACTCCTGGCTTCAATGCAAGGAAGAAACAGAGCTCTGTTCTCATTAGCATCAAATCTCTCCTCCCTTGGCTGGCTCAGGTGAGGGAGGGGCGAGGGGGGTTTGCTTCGGTGGCTAACTGGAACATGAGCTTTCCTGGGATAGAGGGGAGGTGCATGGAGGAGAAGACAGATCAGCGTGAAGGAAGGGCAAAACGGTAGCAAAGTCAGTGCATGCGGCATCAATTTCGGCTGACAGCTAGCAATTACGGCAGGTGATAGCCAGATTACTCCAAATGCATTTATTACAGGGCCCGGGGAGCGCAGGGGACTTATTTACTGGCAAATCCATACTCATTACAGGGCTTCGGCCTTGGCTGGCCGCAGAACTGCTCAAGTGAAACAAATAATTATCAAAGTCCTTCCACGGCCCAGTGCTCAGGGGGTGGGGAAGGTGGGGAGCAGGGTAGGGGTGTCTATTTTTTCTTTTCTATATTCCGGCCTATCCTACCTTTCTTCTATATTCTCATCTATCTGTCTATGTGTCTATCCATCCATCTTCTATCCCCATGCACATCTATCTATCTGTCTATCTATCTATCCATCCATCCATCCTCCTCCCACCTTCCTCATAACAAAAGCTACAGCAAACTAGGGTCACTTTACTGCTGAGTACAGCAGTATCCTCACCGGGTATACTGCACTTTAACTTATGGGCTTTAACATCCCGCTTTATTGACTTTGTTTTAAATTTCCTACAATGTCCCTTGTAGACAAGCCTGTCATGTGGACACATTTATATTACTTCCTATGTGATCAGGCAGTGCAGCCTAGTGGATAGAGCACTGGAGTGGGACTCAGGAGACCTGGGTTCTGCCCCTGGCCTTCTGGGTTAATGTGGGTGTGTCTCTTCCCTGCTCTTTTCCCTTCTGTAAAATGATCCTGACTTGCCAAGAGAGCTAGGGATTGTGATCAATGTGGACTTGTGTGTAGACAAAAATAGTGCCTCTCTACCACTCTGGGTAAAACGTAAGGGAGTGAGCTATTCAGGTACAAGGCACCTTTATACCAGTATAACTGCACCCACACTAGCTGTGTAATAATGTAACTACACCGGTAACAAATGATAGCCCGAGCCCACGGAGTGGGTCGGCGTGTGTTATGCCTCACGAAGTTGTAGGTGACATATTGACTGCGCAGAGAGCAGGAGACTTTACCATTAACAGCTGATTTCCCTGCTTGTCCTGATGCCCTCTTAACTGGAAGTTTTTAGTGTGGTTAATTACATCTTCTGTGCCACCTTCCCCTTTAAGAAATCAGAGCTCATTGATTCCTCCCTTCTCCCCAGCTTGTGATGGGCAGGGAAATAGTTAACAAGAGCGGCATAAAGTAGCAGCACTGAGCATCTGAGTTAACCCCTGTGGAAATGAGCATGGCAGTTCTTCCCCTTGGAACGGCTGGCTCAGGCTCTCTGCAGACTCAGGCAGTGTCACTGCATCAATTACACTCGGGGCAGGTCCCTCCTCTCAGAGCGACTGGCTCAGGCTCTCTGCAGACTCAGGCAGTGTCACTGCATCGGTTACACTCGGGGCAGGTCCCTCCTCTCAGAGCGACTGGCTCAGGCTTTCTGCAGACTCAGGCAGTCGGTTATGGTCTGGTCACATTTTGAAGCATTTCTTCACAACCGCAACAGCTGGAGACTCACGGCTGGTTTTAAATGAAAGCTGTGGCTCTGCACTATGCCCTGGTGGTATTGTCACCTCCCAACAAGGCTAATTTTGAGGACAGGGATGCCCCACACTTTGGAACACTCTGGACTACAATACTATTGGCAGCCAGTAAGGCTCTGCTCCCCCTAGAACAGCTGTAACATCTGATCGGCAGGCACCTTTCCCTGGCACAGTGCTGAGGAGCCACCTAATAGCCCATGATCAATATTACCTTGTAGAGGGGAGCTGTCAGTTTAATTGAAATGTGGCCACGGGGTTTGGCAGCGTGGCTTCCCGTCCGTCTGCCCGCTGGGCTGGCGCTTGGCACCAGCTCCACAATGTTCATCTTAAATATTCATTCACTTGACAGAACACTAATTAAACAAAGTAAGGTGCATTATTACTTGATTAAATTTTTTATTGGCACTTTAATTGGTCTGTTAGTCACCCCGTGGGGAGCTGAGAGGAACCCCATGAGCTACAGGCTAATAGAGCAGCTGGGATACAGGATATGATCCACAGCTAATGTGCATGGGGGGGACTGGTTTGGAGGGGCCCAATGGTAGCCCCCCCTTTCCCCCACTGAAATTGACACAAGGTATTAATGCTTCCTTAGATTGCAGAGCTGCTATCCCAGCCCTGGGCTTACCCGGCTCTCACAGAACTCTGGCGAAGCGCCTCAGTCCCACCCCACAGCCTTCTCCTATCCCAGCCCTGTGCTCCCCACACACAGTTCTGCCAGTGCCCCTCCAGCTCAACACCCAGCCCCACTCTGCTCTAACCACTAGAACCCACTCCCCTCTGAAAGCTGATAGAACCAAGAGGTCCTGACTCCTACTTATTATTATTATTATTACTTAATATCTGTACTGTGGTAGCACCCAGGAGCCCCAGTCATAGGCCAGGACCCCATTGTGCTAGGCTCTGTACAAACACAGAACGAGACAGTCCCTGCCTCAGAGAGCTGCCAATGTAAGGATAAGACAAGAGGCTACAGCCAGATGGAGGAGGAGGCACAAGGAAACAATGAGACAATCCCGGTCAGTGTGATGGGCAGTGAGCTCAGCCCACCAGCAGCCAAACTGCTGTCAAGGCTTTTGTGGACATCAGGGCAGAAGAGAGTTTTAAGGAGGGGGTTGAAGGGGAACCGTGAGGTGGCTTTGCCGGTGCTTACGGGCAGCTTCTCCGGCGCGTGAGGGGCAGCAGGGGAGGAAGCACAAAGGGGCTTGTTTGACAATATAACAGGTGGGCGATGGAGGCCGGCATCACAGGCTGATAGGAAGTGGGAGTCAAACGAGAGATGACAGATAGGTGGGACTAGGCCATGGAGGGCAGACAAGTAGCTTATATTTGATGAAGAAGGGGAAGCACTGCTTTTAACCGCTAGATCGCACTCCTCTCCTAGAGCTGGAACCCAGGAGTCCTGACTTCCATCCCCACTGCTCTAATCCACTAGACCCCACTCCTCTCCTAGAGCTGGAACCCAGGAGTTCTGACTTCCATCCCCACTGCTCTAACCCACTAGACCCCACTCCTCTCCTAGAGCTGGGGATGGAACCCAGGAGTCATGGTTCCTGCGTGGTTGGGTTTCCCATTCCCAGTGCTCAGAGGCTCATTCCATTGAATTTTTAATATGATCATAAAATAACAATACCATCCAGGCAAGGGAAGTAGTCACTTATCCCTCCTGTCTCCCGGTCACCTTCCCCCCCAGCCTGCTGTTCCCAGTCTAGGCCACCTCTGTACTGCGATCCCTCCATTCCCTTGAGTCTATTTACTGTCTCTTTATACCCCGCTGAATGTGGCAGTTTTGTCCCAAATCCCTGCTGTTCTGGAAACAGATTTATTTAATTATTGGGTACGATCTGGATTGCGGTAGCAACTAGGATCCCCAGGAGCTCAGACCGTGGTGCCAGGTGCTGTACAAACACCGAACAAAAAGACAGGTCCCTGCCCCTGCTTCAATGCAGCCCTTATTCCATCCCAACCTAGTGGCTGTCCCCTGCAGGCAGGATAACAGTCCTGCTATTAGAAGAACAGGAGTACTTGTGGCACCTTAGAGACTAACAAATTTATTAGAGCATAAGCTTTCGTGGACTACAACCCACTTCTTCGGATGCATGCATCCGAAGAAGTGGGCTGTAGTCCACGAAAGCTTATGCTCCGAAGAAGTGGGTTGTAGTCCACGAAAGCTTATGCTCTAATAAATTTGTTAGTCTNATTTATTAGAGCATAAGCTTTCGTGGACTACAACCCACTTCTTCGGATGCATGCATCCGAAGAAGTGGGCTGTAGTCCACGAAAGCTTATGCTCCGAAGAAGTGGGTTGTAGTCCACGAAAGCTTATGCTCTAATAAATTTGTTAGTCTCTAAGGTGCCACAAGTACTCCTGTTCTTCTTTTTGCGGATACAGACTAACATGGCTGCTACTCTGAAACCTGTCAGTCCTGCTATTGCTGCCAGCTGATGGCATTCCTGAAGAAGCAGCGTTCAGATCCTGTTTGTGACAGATGATGGGGGTTTGTAAAAGACACACGTGGTGCATGCTGCGTGGAACTTAGCCATGGGGCCTATCTGTGGGGCGACTGCCTATGGTCCTTAGTGGCTCTCATGATAATTCCACTGCTATGCAGTGTGGCTGATGTACTGCAGGGTGCAGTACTGCCTCCTGCCACTAGCGGGAGCTAGTTTGCGTGGAGCGCTGCACTGCTGCCAGTGGGGTGGGGGAGGTGCCAGCTACTGCAAGGTGCAGCACCACCCACTGCCAGAAGATGGGATTCTGGTCTTTGTAGCACATGGGGTACAGGAGGGAGAAGGCCCAGAAATGAGAAGCTAGCACAACTCAGCCCTACAGAGGCAGGGTCCGGGGCTGTCTGCTACCTCTGCCGTCCTGACACTCTGTCTAGGAACGGGCTGGGCCCTGAAGCCACCACCACCAATGGAGCTTCAATCTCAGATGGTGCCTGTAGAGCCTACCATAATATCATGAATATCTCAGAAAATCTGAGAGTGACACACTTTGCTTTGGCATCTGAAAGCTTTGTTGAATCTGAGTGGGAGCTACAGCATTTGCGCCCTCAGTGCCCTAAAATTCTGAATCCAGGCCCCCCAAAATCCTGAGATTTTTGTGTGAAAAATGATGAGAGTTTATTTAAAAAATCATACACTTTGGTTTGGGATTTTTAAATTGCTTCTGTTCTTTTGAGCATCTAAAGGTCACATTGCCAAGCTCTTCCCTGCATGTGTGGGGAGCGAGGCAGGATGTACAGTTAGGACACTGGCGTGGGACTCAGGACACCTGCTTCACCATATACTCCCTATATGACCTTGGACAAATCACTTGGTTTCACTAAGGGTTAGATGCTTAAATATTTTTGACAATCTGTGCCTTGGTTTCCCCATCTGAATGGGGATGACAGCACTGCTTGCCTCATAGAAGGATTTTGAGGCTAAATACCTTAAAGTTTCAAAGTGCCCAGGTACAATGGTGATGGGGGTACCTAAGGCAGGGGGCTAGATGCTTGTCTTTATTTGTTTTTCAAGTCAAGATTCCCATGACTCCAGGAGCTGGGACTTTAAGAAAAACGTCCTCAGCTATCAGCACTTGGATGTAGCATTTTTGAGCTATGCGCTGGCTTCACCCGGAGCTGCAAGTTGCAAGCTATGGGTGGGAGATGGGCGCTGATGCTCCGTCCTCCCCCATCAGGATGGGCATAGGCTAGAGGGATTTATCTGACTGACGGAGACTTGGTCAGAGAGAGCGTGGCTCTTAAGTGGCAATTTGTTCCCATAATAAGCGAGCAGGGAGGTTAATGTAGGCAGCATAAATGGTGAAAGATGTTTGCTGGAAGCAGAGGGAAAGCACAGCATGGGGCTCATGAGTGCTGGGCCTTTTAAAAAGGAAACAATTCCCAAACACCCGCGCAGAGAAGCAGCAGGACTGATTGTTTCCAGCAGGGGACAGTCACACACACATTCCTCCTACTGAATCCTCTCTGTCCATCTCCCTCCATTCAGGGCACCCTTGCCACATTATACAGCCCGTTGCACCATGCTAGGGGGACAAGCGGAGCAGGTCTGAGAGAGAGACACCGCAGTAGTGACTGGGACACATTGTACATTCAGCCGGCTCTGGCGGAAAAGATTGCTTTAGAGGCAGCATAGTGAGTCAGGCAGATAGCTAGATACATACATACATCCTTGGGGCACTGTAATAACCAGCCCACGTCCAAGGGTCCCCTGCAGTTTGTGACAGTCACTTGCACGTGGAAATCGGGTGCCAGGTGTAACAGATCTGGATAGCCGTGTTTCACACACACTCTGCACTGCTGTAAGTCTGGCAGCAGGGAATCATCTTAGCTGAGATTCGAAGCTGGGGGGAAGTGGCTGCGTNCCCCCCCAAACACCTCCAGCCAGCCAGCCAACCCTACACCCACCCATCCGACTGTCTCCATGCACCTCCTTCTATCCATCCATCCCCACACACCCTTCTTTGTATCCATCCATTCAAGCATCCATCTGTCGCCACACACAGCCCTCCATCCATCCATCCATCCATGCCCACATCTGTCTGTCTATCCCTACAGACATTGATGCATCTGTCCCCATACACGCACCCTTCTGTCACACACATCTCTGCGTGTGCACATTGGTGCTGGCATGGGGGATTATTGTGTAGACTCTCCACGCAGAGGACATGTGTTGAACATCTGACTTTTCAGGGCCACTCCCCCCACAACCTCTCTGTTGCCTTGAAGCTGGGTGTCAACATCCAGTCTTGACAGGGCTCAGAAATATCCCTGGGTCTCCCATCTGCAGCAACAAATCCATTCCTAAACGGGCTAGACAGGATATCAGCTACTCCCCTTGAAGCTGTGGATAGAACCAGGAATCCTGACGACCAGCTCCTTGCCCTGCTCTAGCCATTAGACCCCACTCTTCCCCCCAGAACCAAGATCAGAACCCAGGAATCCTCTCCCCCCCCCCACTAACCATTAAGACCCCACTTCCCTTGAAGCTAGGAGATAGGACCCTGGAGTCCTGACTGATTTTTGAGAGAAGCAAATTCAAGAGGTTAAGGCCAGAAGGGAGAACTGGATCATCTCCTGACCTCCTGTATAGCACGGACTGGAGAATGTCACCCAGTTCCTCTGGCACTGAGATCTTTCCTTCCTCTCTCCACTGCTCCCGCACCTCCTCAGTGCGAAATCAACAACCCCAGAAATACATCTGTGCAGCGCGGAGATTACTAAATTGCTCCTGAAAGCACGATTATTCCTTTGGGGAATTTTTTTTAACCCCTCATCATTTGCCAACTCACGAGCCGCCATCACACTCAGCGCTGCCTCTTAATTGTTGCACTTGGAGGAGCTAAAAAAACCCAAAACGACTGAAAAATCTAGTCAAGTAAAACTTATTTCCCATCTGAAAGGTCCCAAAAGAGAGACAGATTTGGGAGGTGCGGGGAAGATAGTGTGGTCTTAATGGTGATGAATCATCATTTTGTGGAGGGCGTCAGCATATCAGGCAAGGGCAGCACCCATTACGCTAGGTGCTGTACAGACACAGAACAAAAACCTGCCCCAAAGAGCGAAGAATCACCTCGCATCTTGTCTAGCATAACGTATTCCTTTCTGGCTTTGACACATGCTGTCTTGTCCACTCATGTCTAGAATTGGTCAGGAAAAATGCTGTTCCAAATCGGGACGAAAAGGCAAAAATTCCCATGGATTGAAACGTCAGAGAAATGTCACTTTGGGACCAAAGAATCGTTTCCTTTCAATAAGGTACAGAGGTTTCCCTTCGACTTTCTCGCTTCCATTCATTCTGACTTTGATAGTACAGTAGAACCTCAGAGTTACGAACACCTCGGGAGTGGAGGTTGTCCGTAACTCTGAACAAAACATGATTGTTCTTTCATAAGTTTACAACTGAACATTGACTTAATACAGCTCTAAAACTTTACTATGCAGAAGAAAAATGCTGCTTGCCCTTTATTTTTTAGAAGTTTACATTTAGCACAGTACTGTACTGTATTTGCTTTTTTTTCCTCTCTGCTGATGCCTGATTGCGTACGTCCAAATGAGGTGTGTGGTTGACTGGTCAGTTCGTAACTCTGTTGTTCATAACTCTGAGGTTCTACTGTATATTGAAATAGTAAATGGAATATATGTGATATTCAAATTAATGCTGAAATGTTAGATCCATGTCGAAATGAAATGAACCAAAACAAGAAAGTCAAAAGGAAATGTTTGTACCTTATCAAAGTGGAATGTTTCAATGTCATCAAAATGAACAAGTCAAAACAATTCCCCGTCCCTATAAACACCCCACTATCCATCCATCCATCCCCCCCCCCCCCCCTGCATTCCTCCACATACTCCCTCCCTGCATCTATCCATCCCCTCTCCATCCTCACTACACATATCCCTCCATCTATCCCCCCACATGGCACCATCCATCCATCCATGCCCCCCTACATACACCCCTTCATCCATCCATCCATTCAGCCATGCCCCCTACATATACCCCTCCATCCATCCACCTGTTCCTCCATACCCCTCTATCAATCAATCCATGACCCCCTATGTCCATCCACCCATCCATCCATGACCCCCTACATACACCCCTCCATCCATCCATCTGCTCCACATACATCCTTCCATCCACTCCTCCCTCCCTCCATCCATCTATGCCCCCTGTATACACCCCTACACCCATCCATCCATGGCCCGTACATCCATCCATCTATCCATCCGTCCATGCCCCGCTACATACACCCCTCTATCCATCCATCCATTTGTCCATACCCGCTACATACACCCCTCCATCCATCCATGGCCCGTATATACATCCCTCCACCCATCCATCCATGACCTGTACATACATCCCTCCATCCATCCATCCGTCCATGCCACCTCCATCCACCCATGCCCCCCTACATACACTGCTCCATGCATCCATCTGTCATGCCCCCCTCCATCCATCCATTGCCCCTACATATACCCCTCCATGCATCCATTTGTCCATGCCACCTCCATACACCCCTCCATCCATCCATGCCCCCTACATACATCCATACCCCCCTACGTGCCCCCCTACCATATATCCATGCCCCTACATTCATCCCTGCATCCATCCATCCATCCATGCCCCCCTACATACACCTCTCCATCCATCCATCCCTCCAGGCCCCCCTACATACACCTTTCCATCCATTCATCTATCCATCCATCCATCCATCCATGCCCCCCTACATACACCTCTACATCCATTTGTTGTCTGGACTTTTTCCCATCAAAATCGACGCACTCCCACAGAATATTGAAATTTTTGCAAAATGGTATTTTTCAATGAAAACCTTCCATGAAAAATGTTGTAAATGACTCTTCTCATATCCATTCCAACTGCTGCTGGAGAGCTCATTTTCCTAGCCTGTCAGCTTGACCACATCACGCCACTCTTTGAATCGCTCCACTGGCTTCCCCTTCTCTAGTGCTGAAAGCACACGCTGCTTGCCTTCCCTTTCATGGCCCTCCACGCTCAATCCGCACCCTGCCTAGCATGTCTCATTTGCTGTCAGGCTGTCTACGCTCACCTCAGATCAGCCCATGATCCCGGCCGCCATCGCCCACTTGTTACATTTTCAAACAAGCCCCTTCGTGCTTTCTCCCACACTGCCCCTTGCATTTGAGTGGAACTTCAGAGCCACTTCCATATCCATCTTCCAGACTCTCCCTTGCTCTGAAGCCTCCCTGCGGGTGCGCTGATACCACTGCCCATCATGATGACCAATACTGCCTCATTGTTTCCTTGGGCTTCCCTGTCTCTCACTTATCTCTCTAGTCTAATACTTAGCTTGACAGCTCTTTGGCACAGGGTCTGTGTTTTGCTCTGTTTGTACAGCGCCTGGCACAATGGGGTCCTGCTCCATGACCAGGGCCCTGCTGCCATGCAAATAATAAATCATAGGAATTATTAGAGCTGTGCGGGAAGCAGCATTTCTGCTGCACAGAAAATTCCATGATTCCAAAATCTGTTTGTGTTCCAAATCAGAACCAAACCGCCAATTTCAAAATGTTTGAAAAAAAAATCCTTTGGGGTCAGATGTTTCCGTTTGGACTGTTTTGGAGGGAAATGTCTATATATTTTATAATATAAAATAAAATACATTTTGAAACAGAAAGTGACTTTGGAATGAAATTTTGGCAGAATTGTCACGTTCCCGTGGAATTTTGGGAAAACAGCTGGAAAATATCCCATCGGAAACTTTCCTAGGGCTAATACTAAATAACAATGGTCAGGAGGGTCTGGGTGAGGGGTTTCAAGTACCACGTTCTGCCACTCAGTGTTGCCAGCTGTCATGACATTTCACTTGGAGGCCCAGCTCCCAGAGTCCTGATACTCTAGCGTGCCAGGGAGAGCTGGCCCTTTAAGGGTGGGGCGAGGATTCCGCCACACCTGTGCCAGTCTGAGCCCCGCCTCCCCTAGTGTACGGAATGAGTGTGAGGAAAGCAAGGCATGAAAGGCAGCTGTGATCAATCAAGAGCTCCAGGGAGAGCTGGGAGGGGAAGGAGGAGAACAGCCAGGGAAGGGCTGTGGCTGGATATATAGGAAGAGGCCTTGGAAAGGGGACAGGACAGTTAGAGGCAGCCAGTTATTTATGGTTCGCACGTGGGTTCCTGCTCTGCTGCCACCCTCTGGCAGGGGGAGGTACAGCTACCACTGCTAACAAGGGGGCAGACAAAGGAACCGATTGCAGCTAGGAGGGCTGGAAGATGGAGCCAACAGAAGAATTCATGGCAATTAGAAACTGGGCCAGATCCTTGGCGGAACAGCTGAGGGGGAGTTTTGGGGGTTGGTTCCTGTTTGGCCTTTGTTCTGAACTCTGGAAGGGGTGGATTGTGATGACATTGCTGGACAGATAAGTCACTGCAGCAACTGGAAAATAAAACCCAGTGTTGGGTGCTGGGAGAACCTATCTGAGAGAAGGGAAACTGAGACAGCACATGGGCTTGAAGTCAGAGCAGGTAGATCCCTGCTACCCTTGGCTTTTGTGTATATGTTTAAAAAAAATTCCAGCCCTTGTGACTATGTAGAAAAGCTAAAAATATGATGCCTAAAGGCTCAAAAGCAAATAAATGTCTCTTATATAATGCCAACATGAGACCCCACTTCTGTCCCAGAGCTGTGGCTAGAACCCAGGAGTCCTAGCTCCCAGTCCCCCAATCTAGCCACTAGACCCCACTGCCCTCCCGGACCTGGAGTAGATCCCAGGAGTCCTCGCTCCTGACCATAAGCAGCTGCCCCAGATTTCTTCTTGCAAGCGAATTCAGCTCTTTCCGCTCTGTTTTTTTAGATTTGGCCAGTTCACTCGCAAGCATTAGTCACATGGAGACAGGCTCTAATGGGCTGGCTGGGTGCCTGGGCTCCCATGGCTAGTGGAGGGAGCAGTCCGTGGCTAACCAGGCATCCTATCAGCCAGGGCTTGGAGCTGCAGCCAAGCGTAGAACATGCCAACACAAAGCTTGGTTTGGGCATGTCCTGTGTGTAGGGGAGGAGGACGTGGACCCCAATGTCCCTGTGCAAACGAGGTGGGCGAGCTCTGAGCTTCTGTCCCCCCATGCTGTTGGTTTTATTGCAGTATTGGTTGGGGGCCCTGGCTGGGATTGTGGTTCACTTGTGCCTGGCACCGCACAGACCCCAAAGGTCTCAGCTGTGCCAGGCACCGCAGAGGTCCTGCTCCACGGAGCTCACAGTCTGAACAGACACAGGGTGGGAGGAGAAAGAGGCAGAGAAGAGAGACTCACCCAAGGTCACACAGCAGGGAAGTAGCAGATCTGGGACTAGAACCCAGGAGTCCTGACTCCAGCCCCCCACTCCTCCTCTGCTTTAACCCACTAGATTCCATTGCCTTTGAAGCTGGGGATAGAACCCAGGAGTCCTGATTCCCAGGGCCCACCCCCCTGCACTAACCACTAGACCCCACACCCCTCCCAGCTCTGGGAATAGAGCCCAGGACTCCTGCCTCCCAATCTCCCGGCCCTAGCCATTAGACTGCACCCAGGCAACCTGACTCCACCCCCACAGCTACGGGAATGGCAGGATTCCAAAGTCACCCTGGAGGTTAAATGAAAATGTGGTTTTGATTCACTTGACCCTGCTTTTCCTGGCAGCAAACAAATCGCGGGTGAGCCCAGGCCCTGGGAGTCCCCTGGAAACGCCCCTAATAGGAGTGAGAGAAGCTGAGGGCGCAGGCGCTGCTAGGTGTGTAATGGAGATGGCTGTCTCGGTGCGGGCGGACTCTCCAGCGAGGGGCCAGGGGCTGATCCTGTTGGTTTCGTGCCAGCCTAGTCCTCCTGCCAGTCCGTCCCGCCAGGCCCCCTGCCCATCTCTCTTGGCAAAGGGGCTTGGTTTGATGGCACCACAGTCCTGCCTGGAGATCCATGGGAGGAGGGACAGAGAAGAGTAGCTAGGGAATCCCCTCCCAGAGTGGGAGATAGAACCCAGGAGTCCTACCTCCCAGCCCCCCGCCCCCATCACTAGACTCCCCCTCCCACTTTGACTGCATTGAGATGATCCCCTCCTGTTCAGCCTGGGGCAAAGCAGCTCTGCTGAAGCCAGTGAGGTGATGTGGGTGGATGGGGGAGCAGACCCCGTCCCACGCCGAGATCGCTGCGTGGGGTTGGGACTGGAGAATGCTTTGCCTCCACGTCTCTGGACAGTGCAGGCTGAGGGCAAACTTGCATCTGGCAGAGTTTAATGAGCCATGCAGGGGAGCTGGAAGGACAGACAGACATTGCCAGGCTCAAGGCCGGCTCCAGGGCGGACCAGCTGCCATTGGCCCTGCTGAGTACAACATGGCTTTTCATGCTTCCAGTCTGGCCAGCCTATACCCTCCCCTTTTCCTAGTTGGCAGGGGACCCCCACCCTTGCATTCACGGATCCCCACCACTGTCCCCTCCCCGAGCTGGCCTGGCGGCTGGATGGGGCAAGGCTGCAAAATGGTGCAAGGCGGAGGGGAGCTGAAGGGGCTGGGAAGGGCATGCGAGCTGCTTACACAAATGGTGGTACGTGCCCTATGGCAGCATCCTGGCAAGAAGAGGCTTGGGCATGAGTGGGCGTGGTTGGCACAAGCAAGCAAGGCCACGGTGAGAACAGTGCAAGGCTGTGGTGAGCTAGAGAGACAGCAGGAGAGGATGCAAGAGCCCCTTGCACCCAAAAAGTGGCTGATCCTCCCTGGGGCAGCGTGGGGAGATGCACCTCGCACAATAGCGCAAGGCCATGGTGTGCTAAATCTCGCACACAAGAGCCCCACCCTCCAGTGTGGGCTGGTAGCCGGGTCCTTTCTGCTTTCTTCTGGCACAGCCATTGCTAAATTTCACAGCGCTGGCCCACTGCCGGGACCTGTCTGCGTCTTATGGGAAAAGCTGGGCCCTAAATCTCTGAACAGGGACCCTGCCTGAGTCCTAGCCACAGCTCTGGGAGGGGAGTGGGGTCTAGTGGTTAGAGCAGGGGGGCTGGGAGCCAGGACTCCTGGAGTCTATTCCCAGCTCTGCCACTGACCTTTGGCAAGTCCTTTCCCCCCTTGGTGCCTGTTTCCCCTCTCGCCCTTTGTCTGTGTAGGCTCTGGCAACACTTAAAATGCTACTGCGGTGCTTCAGTATAGACACTTGGCAGCAATGGGAGGGGTTCTCCCGTGGCAGTAATAAGTCCCCGCCCCGAGCGGAGGTAGCTGTTTACACAGGGACAGAGGTTGGCTTAACTTTTTCACTCCCTGAGCGACGTAGCTGGGTCGATCTAATTTCCTCGTGTAGCACAGAACTCAGACTGGGAGCTCTGGGGGCAGAGACCGTCTCCGGCTGGGTCTAGGTGGTGCCTAGCCCAACAGATGTCCCGATCTCAGTAGATGTCTCCCTGAACTGCAGTGGCCCCACCAGACTCTGCCTTCCCTGCTGTGCACCTCCTGGCCGCCAGGGGGTGCTGCAGCAGCAGCCTGTACTACATCCTGCGGAGCTACAGCTTTTGCACCCCCTGGTGTCAGCAGGCGGTACTGCACCCGGCAGGGCACAGCTGCACAACACATTGTAATAGGGGTTGAGCCCCCCAGTGTGAGAGCAGAAGGATCTCAAACCCAGACCCTGCATGGCTGACATTCCCGGCCCATCCCCCCATCCCACTCTCCTAGCATTCCGTCATTCACTCACCCACCCAGGAGACCTTGGGCTGCCCCCACAAAACCTCCCGCAATAAAAGGGCAGAGAGGTGCCCCAGGGAAACCCTGGTCCCTTAGCAGGCTACGGGCAGCGGAGAAGAGCCTAGCGGGGCCATGAGGAATAGCTAGCTCCTGCCCCTGAGCCCACAGCTGTCCTGTACAGTTCTCTCTGGCCTTCCCGTCCATTTTAGCAGCCAGGCTCTGGGCTGGGGTAGCTTGGGGGAGCTGCTGTGAGGGGCATGTCTCATGCGGCTGGTCTGGATTAATAACCATGTGAGCAGATGAGGGCCCGATCCCCAGCTGGTCAAATGAGTGCTGCTCCTTTGGAGGTGGCAGTCCCCTCCTCTCCCAGCATCCCCACATATACAGCTCTGCCTGCGCCCCTCAATCCCGACCTGCAGCCCCCTGCTATCCCAGGCCTGAGCTCCCCCCAGCTCTGCTGATGCTCCTCAATCTCGACCCACAGCCCCCTGCTCTCCCAGTGCTGGGCTCCCCCCTGCTCTGCCTGTGCCCCTCAATCCTGCCCTGCACCCCGCTATCCCAGCCCTGACCCCCTTCCCCAGCTCTGCTGATGCATCTCAATCCCAGTGGAAAAACATTAGGAAAAGCCTTTAAATAATTCCTCCATCTCTGCCCCCCCTTTCCTAGTGGCCAGGTTAAAGCTTGTAGGGCAGGGCCCCCACAGCAGCAGAGTTAAGTTCTGTAGGGAGTGGGTGTTGATGGGTGCGCAGGGCTCTGTGGCCTGGGGGAGGGATTCCCCCAACACACTGGTCCAATTGCCGGCACAGAGTGACATGTAGGCAAGCGGAGAGAGCAGAGGCACTGAGTGCTTCCTGACGCCTGACGCCAGTTCCTGCAGTCACTGCAGTCAGCGGGGCCATTCAATATTATCAGCGCCTCGCCCCTGCTCTCTTCATCAAGATCCGGTGTGAGTATTTCATGCTTAGGAGTGTAATGGTAACTGCTGACACCAGCTGGCGCTGGGAACAGTGCACGAGGCTCTTCATGCCCTTCAGTCTGAACTCGCAGACTCCTGCTATCCCAGCCCTGCCCCCACCCTCAGCTCTGCCAGTGCCCCTCAATCCCGACCCGCAGCCCCTTGCTATCGCAGCCCTGGGCTCCCCCCACAGCTCTGCCAGTGCCCCTCAATCCCGACCCGCAGCCCCCTGCTGGTCCTGGTATTCCAATCCTCCCATTGAGACATGAAAACCTGCCGGTTTAGAGACATGAACAAAAAAGTTGACTCAGCTGAGTGTTTAAAACTCATCTCACTTGTGATCCCAGTTCTCAGGAGGTGAATGTCCAATGATGTCCCCACAGCCCCTTTCTGTGGAATATTTTGCAACCACCGTCACTGGTAGAGGGAGGAATCTTTTTAGACTGAGGTTTCAGCAGGGTCTGTCTCCCACTGAGTCTGTGCAGTGCCCAGCATAGAGGGGAGGCCTGATCTCAGTCAGGAGGAGAGATCAGGGCCCCCATTGTGACAGGCACTGCACAGACCCCAGCTGAAATCGGGGCATAGACTCATAGACTCATAGACTTTAAGGTCAGAAGGGACCATTATGATCATCTGGTCTGACCCCCTGCATGCTGCAGGCCGCAAGACCCTTCCCTGGACTCTGCCGTTGAAGTCCCCAATCCTGTGTTTTAGTGACTTCAATCGGCTGAGACCCTCCTGCTAGTGATCCCTGCCCCATGCTGCGGAGGAAGGCGAAAAACCTCCAGAGGCTCAGCCAATCTACCCTGGAGGAAAATTCCTTCCCGACCCCAAATATGGCGATCAGTAAGACCCCGAGCATATAGGCAAGAGTCTCTAGCCTGACCCTAGTTGGCCATTATGCTATTCATGTACCATTTCTTGGTTTTCCTCGGCTACTATGTTTTACCATTAAACCATTCCCTCCATAAACTTATCCAACTTAATCTTAAAACCAGACAGGTCCGTCGCCCCCACCGTTTCCCTCGGAAGGCCGTTCCAATATTTCACCCCCCTGACGGTCAGAAACCTTCGTCTAATTTCAAGCCTGAACTTCCCCCCGGCCAGTTTGTATCCATTCGTTCTCGTGTCCACATTAGTACTAAGCTGGAATAATTCCTCTCCCTCCCTTGTATTAACACCTCTGATATATTTGAAAATAGCAATCATATCCCCCCTCAGCCTTCGCTTTGTCAGACTAAACAACCCAAGCTCCTCTAATCTCTTTTCATATGACTGGTTTTCCATTCCTCTGATCATCTTAGTCGCCCTTCTCTGCACCCGTTCCAGTTTGAGTTCATCTTTTTTAAACATTGGAGACCAGAACTGCACACAGTACTCCAAATGAGGTCTCACCAGCGCCTTATACAACGGAAGCAGGACCTCCCTATCCCTACTAGATATACCTCGCCTAATACATCCCAAGACCGCATTGGCTTTTTTCACCGCCTCGTCACATTGTCGACTCATAGTCATCCTGCGGTCAACAAGGACCCCTAGGTCCTTCTCCTCTTCCGTTACTTCTAACCAATGCGTCCCCATCTTGTAACTAAAATTGTTATTATTCATCCCCAAGTGCATCACCTTACACTTTTCACTATTAAATTTCATCCTATTTCTGATACTCCAATTCACAAGCTCATTCAAGTCTCCCTGCAGAATATCCCTATCCTCCTCCGAGTTTGCAACTCCTCCCACCTTCGTATCATCACCAAGCCCAGTGCTGCACGGACTCTGACCCACATCGGGGCCCATTGTGCCAGGTGCTGCAAAGTCCTGCCCTCAAGAGTTCACCATCTCAATGGACAATTAAGGATTATCTCATCAGTGAGAGCAGGGTCCTGGAGCGATGCAGTGACTTGCCCAAGGTCACACAGCAAGTCGGTGGCAGAACAGGGAATTGAACTCTGGTCATTTTCACCTCAGGCCAGCACGCAAACCTAACAGTGCCACCTGGAGCCCACAACTGTGCTGTGCATCTAGCAGGACAGGGAGCCCTTGCAGAGGCGGCGGGGTGGGGGGAAGTGCAGTCCAGGCTAATTAGAAGCGCATTTTGTTTCCTTGTTAAGAGAATGAAATAATTGCAGACTGAGTAAATTATGCAGCGGAAACAGGGCTGATTGTGCTACCATGTGTGTATAATGGAGTTAGATATACACCATGCTCTGTGCGTGTGTGTGTGTGGTGTTGTTAGATATACACCGCGCGGTTGATGTGTAGTGTTGTTAGATATATACCGCGCTGTTTGTGTTCACAGTGTTTGTTAGATATATAGTATGCTCTGTGTGTGTAGTGCTGTTAGATATATACCGCACTATGTGTGTGTGTAGTGGTGTTAGAGATGCACTGCGCTGTGCTATGTGTGTATGTAACACAACTACACTGCACGGTGTGCGTGCAGGGCTTGTCACACTGTGTATCCCTGTTCAGGCTGGCACTCCCGAGCTGCCCATGGTGGGGCTGATCCGTCTGGGCAGGGGTGATCTGCACAGGCCATGTGCATCCCTGGTCCTCCCAACACCACACAGCTTGGGCTAAAGAGGAACTTCCCATCCTACTGGGTTGGAGCCGCCAGGGCAGCGAGCAGGGCAGGCTCCTGTCCTGAGGGATGCAGGGCTGGGGGTGGGACTGGAATGCAACCCCTTAAAAACAGCAGTGAAAATCGATACACACCCCTGCAACTGACAGAGACACAGCCTGTGACAGACAGACAGATACACACACACAGAGGCTTCCCCGAGGTGCAGTACAACTGAGAAACAAACAGCTCTAATGGACTGATGGCACCTGTTAAAATTGTTACATCAGTCACTGAAACCCCAGGGCGGCATCACGGGGGTGGAGCTGTGTGTACACACATACAAACTCATCCCTGGCTCTCTTACGGTGATGTTCATCTGTAGATCTCCAAACACACTTTCCAGCAGTGGTCAGTATCATTATCCCCATTGTACAGAGGGGGAAGCTGAAGCAAAGAGTGGGAACATGCTCACTAGACTCCCTTCCCTTCCCAGCGCTGGGGATAGAGCCCATTCCCCTCAGTCAGTCAGTGCATACGGAAACCCATCTATGCTGAGCTGCTCTGTGTGTGTGTTTGTGTGGTGGGAGTGTTAGCAGAGCCAGCGTGGCCTGGCCAGCATGTCCATGTCACCGCTGAAGTAGTATAGGAATTGGGTTATATCCCTTTAAATAGCTGGTGAGTCCTCTAGCAGCGCCCACTGCATTGTTGGGCCGAGACCTCAGCCAGCACAGCAGCGTGTATCCATAACTAAGCCTTGCATGTCCTAGCTGCTCAGCAACTGGTGATTTGCACTGGGGGTCCTGTCCCACTGCTGTTGTGCAAAGGGCAAAAGACACAACTACAAACAGGACGTGTTCTGTGCTGAGCTGCCCTGCGGGGAGGTGGTGGTGCCGGCAGTGGGCCTAGAACCGGGAAGCCTTCGGTCTTCATGCTGGAGCCTGCGCTAAAAAGACTTTCTGTGCAGGCCAGGGCTGCCGTGGTATCTGGGCAGTATGTAATGACTGCTACAGCCCTGGCAGCAGAGCCTTCTGTTGGAAAGACCCAGAGCTTGCTGGTTGATTCCCAGGGTGCGGTTGCTGCTCCCCACTTCCCTTGCCTAGGGAAGCTGGCTTCATCTCTCCATACCCAGCTCAGACCCCATGTGCAGGAGCAGCTGGCTGGGCTGCAGCAGAGAAACGGGACTGGGACAGCCACACCCAGGTGTGCATGCAACCTAGACCCGGCCGTGGGGTGCTAAGAGGGCCATTCGCTCTGACACCTGGGGCTGAGAGGTACCCTGAATCCCTAGCAGTGTGAGAGCAGCCGAAAGGGGCTCCCACTAGAGGGAGGGTGGGGAATCCACTGTATTTGATTTGATAGCATTTGCTTTGCTAGTTCTGGCCGATCCCACCCTGGCTTTCATCTCGGCTTTAATTATGCGTATTGTGACCAATATCGGAGCTGGCTCTGCACAGACACAGGGGGCAACAGTCCAAACAAACAAAGGGCGGGGGGAAACTGAGGCATGAAGCGGGGCCGTGACCTGCTCAAGGTCACCCAGCAGGTCAGTGACAGAGCCAGCAATAGAGCCCAGGAGCCCTGTGATTCCCTGCCCCGTGCCCTAGCCGCTAGACCATGCTCCCTGGTCTCTGCTGTGGTTTCCTCTTGGAGTGGGAGTGTGTGGGAATGGCTGTGTGAAACCATGCATGTGTGTTTGTGATTGTATGACAGGCTGTGACATGTATCGGACAGCATGTGCAACTTCACCACGGCACAGCGAACATCACACCAAGCCCAGCGCTCCCCCAGCCCGGAGTGTGGGTGTGCCAGGGCTGCTGCTGACACCACAGGCCCCGCTACAACCACTGCTCTGGATTGCAGGTCTGCAGGCTTCCTTCCAGAGGCTGAGTTTTTTGCTCTGTGTCTGTACAGAACCTGGCACAGTGGGGGCCTGGTCCATGACCAGGGCCCTGGGCACAAGCACAGTACAGATCATACCTCATCATGAATTCGCCTCCACAACTCTCTTTGACTCAGAGCCTTGTCAAAATCAGACAAGGAGCATAAGGACTTGAGGTCATTTTCATTTGATCTCTCGGGCAGCTTTGTACTTCAGCGCTCTGGCTCTTCAGCTAGCTAAGTCAACATCATTATCGCTGTGTTAGAGGCAGGGAAACTGAGGCAGGGAGGCTTTCTGCACCCCGCCAGGCCACAGCTGAGAATGGAACCCAGGAGTCCTGACCTCCAGCCCCCCACCCCCGGTTCTAATCCATTAGACCCCCCATTTCCAGCCCAGGGCTGGGAATAGAACCCAGGAGTCCTGGCTCCCAGCCCTAACCCCACTCTAACCCCTTAGACCCTACTCCCTTCCCAGAGCTAGGTATAGAACCCGAGCATCCTGACTCCGTTTTGATCCCACCACTTGATCCTCCCAGCCCCTGCAGGCTGCCTTTGCAAACCAGAAATGGGGGAAGCTGGGCAGATTTCACGTGCAAGGCAGAAATGTGGCGAACTAACCAGCTGTCAGGGACTGAACAGAGGCCATGACTTGCCCTAATGCTGAGAAATGGTTCCCGCTATTTGTTTGCAGATTCTATGAATCTGGGGCCTCTGCCTTTCTGAGCCTGGGAATTGTGTCTCTCCCCTCGGCCAGGGATGGGGGGAAATCAAGCCATGATCTGGGACTTTCCCAGATTAAGAGCAGAACGGTATGATCCAAGATGGGCCCTCCTTGTTGCTGACACAGGTGGAAAAACTACAGACATGGACTCGAAAAGTGTATTTCTGCTTTTCCGTCCTCTTTTTGCTCCCATTTGCCAGCCTGTTCAATTCACAACAGAGCCAGAAGTTTGGTCTAATACACAAGAAGACTTCCGCTGTCCACAGATGCAGGTCATTTTCACCCACCAATATTTTCCTCCATTGCCATATACACCCATCTCCTTTCTTTCATCAGCAGCTAGTTCTCATTCATTTCTTTTCCCTAGCCCTAAATATGTTATTTCCTTAAGCAAATCCAGCTACCTGGCTGGCACTTCAGCCCCCACCCCACTACACAGTCTCAATGTTTGGGCTATTCAGTTTTTAACAGCAGCCACAAAATCCCCCAAAGCAGAAATTTTCCCCACTTTTCAAGGCAACAAAATTGATTTTTATTTTAAAACTTTGCCGGATCATTTCTCCTGCTACAGTTCCATAGGCCTCAATTCTTGCCACGAACTGGGCAAAAAGCGAGAGATTACAGAAAGGGGTGTCTGAAAGCTTTCTGTCTTAAAATCACGGCTCAAAATTCAGCCCGCGGGGCCTCTGGCCCTGATTCTGCAAGAAATCTTTTTTCTTTTTCATGGACCCCACACACAAAACCAGTGGCAGGATTATTTGGGGTGGGGGGTGTTCTTTCCCCCCCAAAGGAAAGAGAGACACACACAAATCCAAATAAAATAGAGTGCATAAAATATTTCTGTTTTCATAAAACACCTTTGAGTGGAAGAACTATGATTGCAGGCCACTGAGCTATTCCCAAAAGCAGACACAAAACATTTACAGACTGACTCGCCAGAATTAATGCAGATAGATAAATAGATAGATAGATCCCACGTCTTTCTATTCAACATAGGCTGGGACAGGAAAAGTCACTAGCAAACAGCTTATTAAAAATATCAAGCTAACACCATCCAAAGTAAAATCAAATCCAAAGGAGAAGTCGTGTATTGAGTTACACCATTGCGTGCATCTGCTTTGATAGAAGCCAGTCCACCAAGTACAATATACACGCATTGCTTTCTTATAAATATACTTTAAGAAGGAGGGAAATATCGGCTTTTCTGAGAGCAGGGTTAATTGTTACTTCGATTTATTCACCTTGAGGAAAAGGGGGCAATTGTTTAAATCCTTGCAGGATTAAGAGCTAAAATAACCCTTCTTCTCTATAGTGGAAGCACCCTGAAAACATTATTAATTCAATGAAAGTTCCCAACTTTCCTGGTCCATTTGGAAACCGTGAATTCCAAATCCTTTTGCCCATGTTGAGAAGTTGCAAAAGATTAGAGCCGCCAGGGAGAATTTTTCTTTACAGCAGGGTCCAGTTTAAAAAAACAAAAAAGCTCAGCTTTATGTCCATGCCAGCCCGGCGTTCGATGTTGAATTTTGGATTATTTGCCCTCCTACTAGGAAATGAAATGCCGAATGTGAATCGGGCAATGCTGCAAAATTCAGAGTATCGCTTTTCTTTCCGGAACCCCCTCCGGAAAAAATACACAGCATAAATTGGGAGAAATTCTCCAAATTGTGGGTTCCTTCCTTGCAACAGATTTCAACCCAGCTGCCTGGGGGGAGGGGGGAGAGATTTTGCCGTTGCTCAGAAAGATTACTGAAGTGTAAGCTCGCCCGAGCACCTTGTTTCCTTAAGTGGTTGGAATGTCCCTGTTTGTGCACTCAGCTACGGGCACGGCTATCATGTATGCATGAATGGAATGGTACATGAAAAGCGACATGAAACACGCATGCAGAGGTGAATGAGCACAAAAAATATTTCACTCTGGGGTCTAATGGGAAAGACACTCATACACACACACACACCGCTGCATCTTTTCCAGGTCCAAAACCAGCTCTTCACAGCACAGCGGCTATTTCAGTCTTGCTCGGGAAAGCAGCTCCCCCCCTCCCGCCCCCCATTAGCCGATTCTCAAATCCCTCCTTTTTGTTTTTGGTCTGCTGACCTCTCCTCACTTTTCCTTCCCCTGTGTGAAATAAATAATTCCAGGTAGGGACAGAGAAATCAAATCACACAAGCTTCCCCCCCCCCCTTAAAATCAGTGCCCAAAACCATCTCCATCCTTTTGCCCTATTGCACAAAAAACACCCAACTTGAGAACAGAGGCAGTGGGGGTTTGGATTTGCTGCAGGTTTTTGGAAAACCCTGGTTTCTCCAGCAAAAGTAAATAAGCTCCATGAGCTAACAGCTGAGGGGCAGACCCCTACATAATGGGGTTTTAATCACAGAAAAGTCTTAGAAAGCTAGGAAAATCCAGAGCAGTGACTCTGTACGGTGGAGCCCAGGCATTTTAACCACGCTATCATTGCAAATCCCGGAGCAGCTTTGCAAGCGAGATCTGTTTGGAACCCAGGCATCCTGGGCTTCAACACAAACAAATCTCTCTCTACATATATTTGGGGGTGGAAGCTTACCTGTTTGGCGTCCAATCGCTCTCTCCCTCCACAAAGTTTATCACGCCAGCCGGCCAGTTTATTCCAGTAACGAGGCAAAAAGGATGGAGAATCAGACTAGGAAATCGGCGAGGGGGGTGTTAAAACAGAGGGGTGGGTGGGGAGGGAGGGCTGGCTCGCGGCATGGGGCGAGCTAAGGCCAAGGGATGAAGTGTGGAGCAGAGTGAACGTTGGTGTGTGTGTGTGTGAGAGAGAGAGAGAGCAAAGAGCAACCCCCAGACACACACACACAGTCACTGCTGCTGGGGAGCGCAGGAGAGAGAGCTTGCTGTGCCACTGATGCGCCAGACGAGATCTAGAGCGCGCTGTGCATTTGTGCTAGCCGGGGCGATGCAACTCAGTGTAACGGGAGGAAGAGCCTGGCTCCTTCCTGCTAGCTGGACTCTGGCAGCCCCCCACCTCCACCCCACCCCCTGCAGCTAAAATGGCAGAGGGGCCAGAGAGAGCAAAGCCTGTTTTATGGTTCACGGGGCCTTTTGGAGCCAAAAAGGGGCTGTGGGGATAATGATGCAGCGTCGTCATAAAGGGCAGCCGTCAGGAGGGGATAGGGGGTTGGGCTGAGCCAGATCCCCCGCTGGTGTAAATCAGTGTCACTCCATTGGAGGTCAATGGGGCCAGATCCCCAGCTGGTGTAAATCGGCATCACTCCACTGCAGGTCAATGGGGGCCAGATCCCCAGCTGGTGTAAATCAACATCATTGCGTTGGAAGTCAATGGGGCCAGATTCCCAGCTGGTGTAAATCAGCATCACTTCATTGACCCTGGTTTACACCAGGTGTGCATCTGGCCCCATCGGTCTTTCATCTAACGCAGTAGTGACTGCAAACCAAGAACCCTGGGATTTGTCCCCAGGGAGAGGTTTTTTTTGTTCAAGCCCTTTGGCCGTTGTGCCCCCCCAGTCGGGCTGTGAACCCTTCCCCTCTGGGGCTGTGATGGGGGAGGGGGTGGAGAGGGGACCCCCAGCGGTATTTCCCCTACTTTTCAGTCTGCACCTAAAAGGATGATGGCTGGGATGGTCTGGAATGTTCTAAGGGAGGGGGTGTCTAGTGGGTGAGAGCAGGGGGCTGGGAGCCGGGATTCCTGGGTTCTATCCCAGCTCTAGGAGGGGAGTGTGGTCTAGTGGGTAAGAGCAGGGGTCTGGGATCCAGGCAGGGACAGTTGCCACCCCACAGATTTTCATAGGTCTACATGCTCCATTATGCCATCCCCCCCACACACACACCGATGCAGGGTAGAATAGTCACATATAAGGCTCTATATCCTGACACAGCTTTGCCCTCCCCTCACCCCTGAAGTTTTCTGAAATGTCCCTCCTGGATTCTATCTCTGCTCTAGGCTGGGGGGTGGGAGTCTAGTGGGTTAGTGCAGGGGGCAGTTAGGACTTCTGGGTTCCATCCCCAGCTCTGGGGGGCGGGGTGTCTAGTGGGTTAGAGTGGGGGCGGGGCCTGGGAGTTAGGCCTGAATTCTCTTCCCACCTTTCCCACTGATTTGCTCCGAGCCCTGCTCCATCCCTTCACCCTCTCTCTCCTCGCGTGGCAGTCGGGGTCCTGGTGACCCACCTGCCTTCCCATCAGATGGCTGTTCCTTAGCCCTAGCGTGAAATCACTGTGTTGGGTCTCAGCTCAGTCCAAAGCATCACCGGAGGAGTCTGGGGCCTCTGTGCCGACCTTCCCCTGTGGACACTAATTACCGGACCGGCCTGACTCTGGGTTGAAGCCCTTTCGTGACATTCACACCAGTCAGGAAGCTCCTTGGCTCTTGTCCCCATGCAGAGTGACACACAACCCTTGGACCAGTACCAGTCACATTTTCCCCCATGGTCATGCCCTCTCCTGCCTGGCTGATCCCAATGCACAATGCTAGTGGACGCTGTCCCCTCAGTCAGTGCTGGCCCCAGTACCCCTGTGCAATGCTAGGGGGCGCTGTGCTGCAAGGTGCAGGGTGGGAGGGCTCAATTGGGGTCCTCTCTGCCCCCAGTCAGTGCTGGCCCAGTGCCCCAGCATGGTCCATGGGGGCACTGCGGACCAGTGGCGGCTCAGTAGGGGGCTCTCTCCCATAGCTGTCAGTGCTGGCCCCAGGGCCCCAGCGCAGCACTCGGGCCCTGTGCTGCAGGGGGTAGGCTCAGTAGCAAGCACGTTCTCCTCTTAATCTCTCTGTAGTTTTATTTGATACTTGAATCTTCACTTCCTATCTTAAACTGTTATATGCTGCTGTTAAACTGCTCCCCACCCTAGACGCTGCTGCATCGCAGTGTTGGGGGGGGGGTGTCCCTGTATAAACAGCCCCTGCGTCCCGCCCCAGAGACAGCCACGTCTTAGGTGCTAAGTGAGATGACAGCTGTTTTTCCAACGTAGGCATCTCTTTTCTGGAGGTGTTGGGAGCCTGGTAGGTTGAAGAGGAATTGGAATCTGTGCAGCGCCTGACACAATGGGGCCCTGATCTCAGTCGGGGTCTGTGCAGCGCCTGGCACAATGGGGCCCTGATCTCAGTCGGGGTCTGTGCAGCGCCTGGCACAATGGGGCCCTGATCTCGGTCGGGGTCTGGGCAGCACCTGGCACAATGGGGTCCTGATCTCAGTCGGGGTCTGTGCAGCGCCTGGCACAATGGAGTCCTGATCTCAGTCGGGGTCTGTGCAGCGCCTGGCACAATGGGGTCCTGATCTCAGTCAGGGTCTGTGCAGCGCCTGGCACAATGGAGGCCCTGATCTCAGTCAGGCCCTTTAGATGCTACCATAACGTTAATAACAACATCCAGCAGCAGAGCGTAAATCATTGTAATTTAAGATCTGTAAACCCTGGCCCGCAGCACGGAAAGAGAAACTCCTCCTGCAATGTTGGGCTAATGAATCTGCGAGGAATGAGGAAGAGCCACATACATATTTATTCCCCTCCCCGCTCGTGTATTTCCCCCTCTTCCACCCGGCTCTGCTCCGCTAATGAAGGGCCCTTATTATGCTCCTATAATTCCTCCCTAATTTGATATTTTAGTGTTTCTATAAAAAGCCTCCAGTTTGCTGCAGATTTCCCACTAACTCTCTCTCCCCTCCCCCACCCTGGCTCCCACCATCCCAGGATCAGCATGATCTTGGAGAGCCCCCTTTCCTTACTCTCCAGCCCCCCATGCCCCACTTTGTTCAGCTCATACTGCAGGGAGCCACGAAGTTAAACCATCCTGGAGCTCTCTGCTCCTGAGATTTGTGTGTGACCTTATAATCTACAACTGGTAGGTCACCCCAGTGGGAGATTATAGCTGCCCATGTGCCTCCCTGCTGCCCTCTGCTGGTCCAAGCCGAACTGCTGATGTGTGTGTGTCATAGTCCCTATACTGCCAATAGGGATTCTCCTTCAGCCCCGGCCGGCATAAGGTTTGAAGGGCTCCGCTTTTGCAAGCAGGAGCTGGGTTCTCCAGAGTTGGAGCAATGAATATAAAAAATCAACATGGAGGTTGGAAGCCCCACAGCCACAGGGCACAAATTTTGTGTAGTTACCTGCACTAGAGCAAAACAGGGTCTGTGCAGCACCTGGTGCAACAGGGCCCCAGTCTCGGTCGGGGTCTGTGCAGCGCCTGGCACGCTGGAGCCCTGATCTCGATCAGGGTCTGTGCAGCACTCAGTGCATTGCAGCCCAATGTGTGTGTATATCTAGCTCACTGTTACCCATGGGTCTCCAGTGAATTTTCTCCTCTCCCACAGTCCAGCACCAGGGCAGAGTTGTGTTGCAAACCAAGGCCCCGGGAAGTGACTGGGGAGGGGACACTTGGACAGCGCTGCCTGCAAATACAGCTTCGGCCCATTGAAATCTGCAGTGCCATCCACGTTGTGTGCCACCTGTGATGCATGCTCATCTCACTGCATCCTGCATGCCATCTGCAGTGCATGGCACTCTTGCTGCATGCCTCCCTCATGCATGCTTAGCTCTGTGCATGGCACATGCTAATCTCAGCACATGCCACCTTCAACGTGTGTCAGTCCCTCTGCATGCCACGCTCCAGGCACATCTGCACTCTGTGTATCAGGGCCACATCCACCTACCCCCCATGACAGGCAGCAGCTCAGTGGAGTTTACATGCAGGCTCTGCCTGTGGGTTTGGACGGGTCTTTGGCAAGCGCCAGCCCTCTCCCTCCCAACCCTTGGGTCTCAGATGGTGCCACAGGTAGCAGGCACCTGGGTCCAGCCATTCCAGCTAGCGGCTGGCAAAATTGATCAGTGGCAGGAAAAGCCTCTCGAGGCCGTTGCTTGGCAACGGAAACGCCTGATGCCAAGGAAGAGACAGGGGAAGGCGGGTGTTTTCCTTGAACAGCAGGAGCACAGCGATGGGGTTTGGAGGGATCGCAGCGGTGGCCTGGAATACCAATGCAAGCAGCAGCAACACGCTGGCCAGGTCCCTGGGGTGCCTGCCTGGGCTGGCACCATGTGTATCCCAGAGAAGTTCTCACCCCACCCTATCACCGTGGCATCCGAGCCCCTTCTGGTGGTGCATTAAATGACGTGACTAACGTCTGTCATGTGTATGTTTGGGGGGGTGTCATCTGGGAGTTGCCTTGTACTGGGAATCTGGGATTGGGGTCCTGGGATGGGGTGTCATCTGGAGCAGAGAGCCCCCTTGAACTGGGTAACTGGGGTCAAGGGTCCTAGGGTGTCAGCTGGGGCCAGGGTCCCCTTGTACCGAGGATCCAGGGTCAGGGGTTCTGGGATGTTGTCTGGGTCCGGGTGTCTCATTGTACTGGGGATATGAGGTCCTTGGGGAGTCATCCGGGTCAGGAGATCCTGTTGCTCCGGGGATATCGGAGCTTGTGACTGTGTGAGAGCCCTGGAGGTACATGGGATGGGGGTGCACGTGTTTCCTTGGGGACCAAGCAGCAGCAGGGATGAGGGCAGTGAGGCTCAGACCTGGGCACAGCTGGGCTGTCCCTGACCTGGCCCCAGCCCTGGCCAGCATCAAGCAGAGCCCCCAGCCACTGGCATCTCAATTATTAAGGTGGGTGAAGGAGCAGCTGGCATGTGACTTTGGAGGCTCTTGCAGGAGGGTGACTCCAGGACTAGCAGAGTGAGGGGAGGAGGGACCTGGCTCCCAGCTCTGCGAGGGAAGTGGGGTCTAGTGGTTAGAGCAGAGAGGGTCAGGGCCAGTGCTCCTTCCAGCACTGGGCAGGAAGTGATGATATTTCACACCCATTTTGGATTAGTGCAAATGAGGGTACGTAGTTCAGGGCATGTCAGTACAGCTCCACCGCTTTTCCACACTCATAGGACATAGGGCTGGAGGGCCTGCTGGGCCAGACATTGCTGTCCCTGCTGTTGTAGGCAGCCCATTGTACTCTCAGGCTGCCTGGTAACAGCAGGAACTGTATCCCTTAGCGCCAGGGATATTTCCTGTCCTGGGGCACTGCAGAGTGAAGGCACCAGCCTCTCTCTCCTCTAGCTCCTCCTCATGCACAGACCCAGGCTGGTGCTGGGAAGTTGCAGTTATGACCCGATGCACAGAGACCCTTCACCCAGTGCTGGGATGTAGCCGCCTCTGGGGTGGGGCACAGGAGCTGCTTATACAGGGATCCCTCACCCAGCGCTGGGATGCAGTTCCCTCTGGAATGGGGCACAGGATTGTTTCTGCTGCTTGCTCCTACACCACAGATTAATGTAGAGTCCTCCCTCCCTGCCTGCTACCAAATTCTTATGAGCTGGGCTGACATCTCCGCAACCTGGCACTGCAATTCCAGCCAATCCCTAAAAATACCCGGGTGTCTGTGCCACTGTCTCTTTGAATCACCCATTGCCTCTAGTTTTCTTACATTAATAATGGGGGATAATTTGTAGCCAGCTGTCGGTACTTCAGTTGCAGCGGGAGGGGATGGGAAGAATAAGGTGGCGGGAGGAATGAATCTTCTGGGCAGAGCGAATGAGATGCTATTGTGCTGGCAAGGACCAGAGGTTGCAAATTATTAGTTTGTGTTACAGTCACACCTGCCAGAGAACAGGGCCCCATTATGCCAGGCGCTGCACAGACCCCGACTGAGATCAGTGCCCCCATTGTGCCAGGTGCTGCCCAAACCCCGACCGATATCAGACCCCCATTGTACCAGGTACTGCACAGACCCCGACTGAGATCAGTGCCCTCATTGTGCCAGGTGCTGCCGAGACCCCAACTGAGATCAGAGCCCCATTGTGCCAGGCGCTGCACACACCCCGACAGATCAGGGCCCCCATTGTGCCAGGCGCTGCCCAAACCCCAACCAATATCAGGCCCCCATTGTGCCAGGTGCCGCACAGACCCCGACCGAGATCAGTGCCCCCATTGTGCCAGGTGCTGCCCAGACGCTGACTGAGATCAGGGCCCCATTGTGCCAGGCACTGCACAGACCCTGACTGAGATCAGGGCCCCCATTATGCCAGGTGCTGCACAGACCCCGACCAGACTGGGAATAGCACCCAGGAGTTCTGTCTCCTAGTCCTTAATCAACCCATTTCTTGAATCCTTGTGAACCTGATTTGCCATTTGTCTGCACAGTGAGCCCAGTTCCCCATTGCCGTGCCCCTCGTGCAGCCATTCACACTAGTGCAAAGTAGCTGTGCAAGCCCCATTGCTTTGATTGCATCACACCTGCATAGAACTGATGCAAATGGCCACCGGGCCAAAGGAATCACCCCCACAGCATGAAGGTCAATCAAGGGACTGAACTGGGACTCAGGACTCCTGGGTTGTGTTTGCAGCTCTGCTGTGACCAGCTGTGTGACTAGGAACCATCCCTTCCCCTCCCACCCTGTGTCTGTTCAGCCTGCGAGGAGCTCTCTGTGTGGTGCCCGGCCCGATGGGGGCCCTGATCTCCATCAGGTCTGTGCAATGTGCGACTGGTCCTCGTCCCTGGAACGTGTCCCCCGCCCCACTCCCCGGCCCCGCCCTGTAGCAGATCTGAAGGCAGGGTCTCCTTCAGGGCAGGAAGGGTCCAGACAGTGTGGGATGCCCGTCCCAGCCCACATGGCAGCACCCCCTGCTCGCTGCACCACTGCTGCTCCCAGCTCCTGAAACCTGGCCAGATCATTTGGCTCAGCTCTGCCTCTGAACGCCAGCCAGCTCAGCTGCGGCTGTGTTAATTAACAAAGGGGGAGAGGAATGAGGGGAGGAGGACTGGTAGCAGGACTCTAGGGTCCCTTAAGAGCCCGGGGGCCGGGCTTTGCCCAGCGCTGGCACAGAGACACCCCCATGGTGGAACGCAGGCTGCAGAGGGGATCAGGGTGCTGGCAAGATGGCCAGTGCATCCGCCCTGCCCAGGCCTCTCCACTCCCCTTGGTCTCAGTGCTTTGGGATCCCCGCGGTCATTCTGTCTTCATTAGCTCTTCACATTAACACGGCAAATTCAACAGCAGCTTGCTGGGCTTTGTGGCACCAGAATTAATTACTCCCCGAGCAGGAGACTGTCATCAAACGGAAAGGGAGAGAGCATCTTTCTCTGTGCTCTGAGCTGTGTTTACAGCAAATCCTCACCCAGCTCCGAAATGCAGTTGCCTCTAGGGCAGGGCGTGGGGCTGTTTATACAGGGATCCCTTGCCTGGTGCTGTGATGCAGCCACCTCTGGGGCAGGGCGGGGAGCTGTTTATACTGTTCAGGAACTGTGGAGAATGGTACACCTTGCATCAATGCAGAGCCTGTTCTATCCCCATACGCATCTATCTATCTATCTATCTCCATACACTCTATCTATCTATCTATCTATCTGTCTATCTATCTCCATACACTCTATCTATCTATCTATCTGTCTATCTATCTATCTATCTATCTATCTATCTATCTATCTATTCCCATACGCATCTATCTATCTATTTATCTATCTCCATACACTCTAGCTATCTATTTATCTATTCCCATATGCATCTATCTATCTATCTATCTATCTATCTATCTATCTATCTATCTATCTATCTATCTATCTATCTCCGTACATACAATCTATCTATCTGTCTCCATACACTCTATCTGTCTATCTATCTCCATACACTCTATCTATTTATCTATCTATCTCCGTACATTCTCTCTCTCTCTCTCTCTCTCTCTCTCTCTCTATCTCCATACACTCTATCTGTCTATCTATCTATCTATCTATCTATCTCCATGCAATCTATCTATCTATCTATCTCCATACACGCCATCTATCTATCTATCTATCTATCTATCTATCTATCTATCTATCTATCTCCGTACATACACTCTCTCTCTCTCTCTCTCTATCTATCTATCTATCTATCTATCTATCGCCATACACTCGATCTATCTATCTATCTATCTATCTATCTATCTATCTATCTATCTCCATACACGCCATCTATCTATCTATCTCCATACACTCTATCTCCATACTATCTATCTATCTATCTATCTATCTATCTATCACCATACACTCTATCTATTTATCTCTCTTTCTATCTCTGTACATGCCATCTATCTATCTATCTCTCTATCTATCCCTAGATTCCCATACACAAACATATTCCCACTGCACACATACACACACACACCTCTAACCTTTACACACACACCCTCCTGTGCCAGCCAGCTCACACTTACACACATTCTGCCCTGTCCCCAAAATCGATCGGTTCCTAATCCCCCCAGCTCCATTTCTAGCCGCTGTCCAGTCCCAGGAGACTGGCCTGGGTGTGGTTTGCTAAGCACTGTTCAAACCCATCAGTCTGGCCCAGCCAGCCCACGCAGCACTGGGACCATCTGACAGCCCTGCTCAGTTCACAGGTGGATTTGGCCAGAAGGGAGAGTTGAAAGCCACCTTTTCCTGCAATCTCAGCTGATCTTTTTTTTTCCACTGTGAAGCGCAGCCCACAATAATAGTTCATTTCAAACAAGGCATTCACACACACACCCCAGAGGAGTGGGTTTAATCGAGGAACAGCAGGTTCCAAGATATGAGAACACTCTCAGATTCTTACTGAGGTGACTTGGGGTCACCCCTGAAATACCAGATTATTCCTCTGTCCTTTTATCCCAACTCAGCCGCCGCATTTCACCACATTATTTGCTTCTGGATTGGGGCACAGCGTCTGTTTATACAGGGAACCCTCACCCAGTGCTGAGAGTGACCACCTCTGGGGAGCAATGTGGGGACTATTTATACAGAGATCCCTTGCCTGGTGCTGAGATGCAGCCACCTCTGGGGAGGGGAGTCGTTTAACAGGGTTATATAACAATTTAAGAAAGGCAGTGAAGAATCCAGTGTCAGTTGTGCCAGGGACTACACAGGCCCTGGCCAAGATTAGGGTCCCCATTGTGCCAGGCGTAGCACAGACACATACTAAGGGACAATTCTGCTGATTTAGAGGAAAGAGCACCCCCTACTGAGCCCCCCACCCTGCTCCCTGCAGCATATCACCCCTTAGTGCTGCACTGGGGAACTGGGGTCAGCACTGACTTGGGGGGAGAGCACCCGTAACTGAGTCACTCTGAACACTTCACCTACCCCTGAACGTTTCCAAAATGCTGCTGCTCCTCCAAACAGCTTCTCACTGCCGGGGAGGAAAGGGGGACAGGTAAAACCTCCATGCCAGGAATATAACCAGGGGATTCAATTGCTCCGCTATAGGAAACCTGATACAGACAGGGGACCTGCCCGTAGCAGCCCTCCCCTGCCCGGGTTCAGAGAGTTCTACACAGGGGGGTCCCCATGCATCCAAGCATGGTGGGGATGGGGAAAGACTGACAGCCTCCATTCATTTCTAGCGCCGGGTTTGGGGTGGGGGGAGCTGATAGATTAAATGTTGGTGGGCAGATTGGCTCTTGCTGGCATTAGGGGCAGACCCAGCTGGCAGATGGGCTCTCTGGATTTCTGACAGAGGGGTTAGGGTGATGGCACCCAGGACAGCCGGCCCATTCTCTGTCAGCAACCTGGGTCAGTGTCAGTCAGTCGCTGGTACTGCCCAAGATGGTGAGAATATGGAGTAACCCCACCACACTCAGTTCTGCTCACACGGGTGGGAATCAGGTGTCACTCTGTCTGGTTTGATTGTGCTCAGACGGGTGTAAATCAGGAGGCACTCTGGAGAAGGAAGTGCAGTTACACCCTAGGTAGATGAGTGGAGAACAGGAACCCTACATTAGCAAAAGGGGTCAGAAAAGTGAAGAGAAACTCTAATGGATGAGTTTTGGTGGAATGGGTATAAACAGCCCCCGCGCCCTGCCCCAGATGTGGCTGCATCTCAGTGTGGGGCCAGGGATCTCTGTGTAAACAGCTCCCACTCCAGAGGCAGCGGCTTGTCAGCACAGGACAAGGCATCCCTATATAAACAGCCCCCTGACCCCACCCCACCGCATCTCAGCGCCAGACTTGTTATCGTTGAGCAGTTTGTAAAGCTCATCAGAGCCCAGGCCTCATTAGAGGGGATCAGTCAAAGCTAGCCTCTCCCTTGCTGGGGTTAGAAACAGATAGATTTCCGCTTCTCATTCATGCCCTGGCAATTTGCTGATGGTTTAGCACCTGTTACCGGGGAGTTACCTTGGCAACGGGAGCATCACATCAGACTCCTGTCACCTTGGAAACACCCCCTCTCACACTGAAAGCCTGCCTGGCTCCTGTAGTCAAGCCCGGAGCCCCATAGTGCCATGGCTATAGCCAGGAGACCCAGAGAATGTCTGCAACAGCTGGGGCAGGGCAGTGGGGTCTAGCGGCTAGAGCAGGGGGTGCTAGGGTTCTATCCTCATCTCTGGGAGGGGAGCAGGATGTAATAGATTACAGCAGGAGGGGCTGGGAGTCTGAACGCCTGGGTTCTGTCCCCAGCCACCTCCCACTCTCTGTGCCTCTGTTTCCCCATCCGTCAGTAGGGAAAACCACTGACCTGCCTCCTTTGATTGGCATCTGTGCGACCCCCAGTGGAGGGGACCAGGGACCATGGAAAGATTGTCATGGGCCAGTTATCACAGCCAGGTCCATGTGTACTTCCCCTGCCTTGGAAGGGGAAAGGGCTTCCTGCAGAGGATAATTGTCCTGAGTGCCCTGGAGGTGCAAAGGGGCATCTTTCCTCACTGCCAGCCCCGTCCTCCCCATCTTTATAGGAACGGGTAAACAGAGAACTCCTGTAATGCAAAGTGGCCCCAGAGCAGACATCAGCCAAACTGCCAAGTGCTAAGTGCCCATGATTAATTGGTTCGTGTTTGTAAAGCTTCTTGGAAATCTAAAGCACTCTGTGATCTTGACCCCCCACCACACTGCAAGCCAGGCAGAGAACCCAGGTGTCCTGGCTCTCAGCCCTCCACTACCCACCCCAGGAATAGAACCCAGGAGTCTCAACTCCCAGGCCACTCTGCTGTCTAACTCACCAGACCCCCCAACTCCTCTCCCAGGCCCGGGAGAGAACCCAGGAGTCCTGACTCCAACCCCCTGCTCTAACCCGCTAGAGCGAAACCCCCCACTCCTCTCCTCGAGCTGGGGAGAGAACCCAGGAGTTCTGACTCCTGTCCCCTCTCTCTGTTTCATTGGCTTTAAGACCTTCCCCCATGCGTACAAGGGGCCTGCCACAGCCATGTGCTCAGAAATCTCCATGCCATGCCTAGGGCTGTGTGTGATAACGTCTCTCTAGCCAGTCTCCTTTTAATAACGTGGGATCTCTCTGTCTCTTTGCAGCTAACAGCTCCCTGCTTGGAGGTGGTGGTGGTGAGTGTGAAATTTAAACCTTTGCGCTGGAGTTTTTTTGTTGGGAGGAACAAAAAAAATCAATATTGAATTTCTTTGAATTACTGACACGTGTTGAAGTGTGAAGGGAGAGAGATTGAGAGCGCCCGTCTCTGGCGCTGCACTGAACCCAGGTTCCTGGGTTCAGTTCCTGACCGTGGACAAGTCTCTGCCCCACTCCGTGCCTCAGTTTCCCCTCCTGCTTTTGTCTGTTTACATAACGAGCTCTTTGGGGCAGGGACTGCCTCTGGCTGTGGGCTCCTCTGCACACAGTCTGTGTCCTGGTAGAACTCCGTCGGGTGTGAGGGGCAGGTTCTTTAGCAATCTAGTTATAGCAGCACGAGATTGGATGCAGTTATACAGGTATAAAAATGCCTAAAACAGCCGTGTTGTCTAGTGGTTAGAGCCCTGGAGACCCTGCAGGGCCGCCGAGAGCGGGTTTGGGCCCCGGTGAAAAAAAATCCCCCCCCCCAGCAAGGGCGGACTGTATAAACAGGGCTGACGAGAGGGGGGGGAAGCTGGGTCCTGGGCCCCCTTTCAGACCGCTGGTCCTGGGTAATTTGTACCGGCTTCCCCCCCTCTCGTCGGCCCTGCCTCCCTGGGTAAAGCACTGGGAGATCTGCTGATGAAAGCGCCATAGAAGTGCTAGGGATTGTTGTTATACTAGCACAGCTTGCTGCCCTTCCCTTTCCTTATGAGCATAGCTAGATTGGGATAAAGCAAATTTGTCCCGATCTAACCACGTCCACACTAGGGGGACCCCTCACACCGCTTTAACTAGACTGAGTTAAAGCCACGCTTAAGTGTCTGTGCAGCACCCAGCACAATGGGGGCCCTGACCTAGGGTGTGTATGGGGTGGGTGGAGGGATGGATTCCCATTCTAAACTTCACCATTCATAGCCGTTGAAGGCAGGACAAGCCGTAATGGGCTTGATCTACAGCAAGGGAGAGTTAGGTCAGATGTGAGGCAGAACTTTTGGATTCTAAGGGTAGCACAGCTCTGGAATGGCCTTCCAGGAGAGCTTGGATTCCCCGTCACGGGAGGGCTTCAAGAACAGGCTGGACAAACACCTTTCAGGGACGGTGGAGGTTTATTCGCCCTGCCTCAGCACAGGGGGCCAGACTAGCTGACCTCTCCAGGTCCCTTCCAGCCCTACATTGCTCTGATCACATAAAAGTGGCTTAAAGAAAGAAGACCCGCTTAGCAGATCGTCCCCTCACCCCCCCCCCCCCCCACACACACACACACAGTGCAACCTGCCCAGACCCAGGGCTCCCTCAAGTTTCTCTAGTCCCCGGTCAGACTTGGCTTTGACATGGTGCCTGCAGAGTTACTCTCTGCCAGGACATGAGTGAGAACGGGGTTCTGCTTGGGCAGAGACGGCTTGGCCATTCACCCCTGCCTGCACAACAGCCAGAGTCCGCATGGAGGGGACTAGTGTGTTACATGCCCTGACACGTCACTTGATTTTCACAGGGATCCTTCACCCGGTGCTGAGATGCAGCTGCCTCTAGGGAGGGAACACGGGGGCTGCTTAACAGTACAGAGCAACACTACACAACAGCTTAGTGCAGGAAGAGAATAGCATTGTATCCAACTGAATGTGGTGGTGGGAATTTAAGGTGGGAGACTTGAATGTGACTCCAGGACTAACACTAGCTTTGCGAGTGCTCTCTCTGAGCCCCCCACCCCCTTTCCTGCAGCACAGCACCCCCTAGTGGGGGGCCTGAGGGCAGCGCTAACTGAGGGTCAGTGCTTGCTTCTGAGCCCCCAGCCCCGCTCGCTCCAGCACACCCTAGCACCACACTGGGCCGCTGGGATCAGCACTGCCCATGAGGAGAGGAGTGCCCCTTCCCGACCCCCCACACCACTGGGGCATCGAGGCTAGTGCTGACCCCAAGCTTAGAGCGCCCCCACTGAGCCCTCTCCGCTCACCAGCACGACGGCCCTGGGTCACCCAGCAAGCCCTGCTTAGCAGCCGTTTCACAAAGTCACAGCCCAAGGTGGTGGTGTTGGGAGCCTGAAGCAGAGAATGGAATGAAGGGGAAATTAATGACCCAGGAAAACAAACAACCCCCGCCCAGCCATGCCCGCTCCGGGGCCTCCTCACTGCCAGCCGTAACGGCTCCCTTATTTATCCCTGACCTCAGAGATCCCATTTTATTTCTACTTTTAAAAGGCCTGGAGTTGTCACTCGATGATAAACGGTGCCGGGTGGGATTTATCCGCCACCCCATTAACATGTGACCTCTCCCATCGCAAATACTGCTGACAGCGGGTACAGCACTCAGCCTCCCGCCATGGCAGCAGGATGTGGGGGAAGAACCTGGCCTTTTGGATCGGCAAGGTTTGCAGAGCACAAGATCAGTAGCAGTGGGAGCTCGGCAACTTGAATGCAGCAGACCTGTGTCCGTGTGCACTGGGGGGGGGTGTTCCCATGTCGTGTAATGCGAGTCCAGATCACTGGTGGTAGCATTTGTCTGTCCCCATACATCTTTATCTTTCTGTCACTCTACACATTCCTATCTATCTATCTATCTATCTATCTATCTATCTATCTATCTATCTAGCATAGTACCTTAGCACTGTAGCTCTGGGTATGAAACAAGTGTTAGTTTAAATTCCTAGTTGCATCCCTGCATGTCAGTGGTACCTGGCTTTCCTCTTTAATTCTGACCCTAAAATGTAGTGTTTGCTGTGTGGCTTTTATACTATTGCTGCGCCTCACCCCAGAGATGGCTGCATTTCAATGGTGTGGTCACGCTGATGAAAAACATAAATGAGAATTAGTCCCTTTAAAGACTGTAAAGGCTTTCCAAGCTAATTTGAAAATAAGGCTTTATAGAAATGGAGGCTTAGTGGGGGAGGATTCAAATCCCATTTACGCAGGTGTCAGTCTGGAGTCACTCCAGATTTAAACCAGAGCACAGGAGTTTGCTGTGATGCTTAAAGGAGTTCAGCGCTGACATTAAATGTAGACAGGTTTCAGAGTGGCAGCCGTGTTAGTCTGTATCAGCAAAAAGAACAGGAGTACTTGTGGCACCTTAGAGACTAACAAATTTATTTGAGCATAAGGGTAAAATTTTCAAAAGGACTTACATGATTTAGGAGCCTATATCTCATTTTCAAACATGACTTGTGTTGACCTTCAATGACTATTAAGGTACCCAACTCCCACGGCAATGAATGAGAATTAGGAACCTAAATACTTTTGAGAATTTGGGTCTCAATGCCTGAGCCACTTTTGAAAATTTGACCTTAAGTGACTTGTCCAAGGAGCCTGTGGTACAGCTAGAAATAGAACCCAGATGGCCTGAGCCCCAGGCCCACCCCTCAGACTCTCCAGCCTTGCCATTTATTGCTCTCTTGCGTTGACTAAGCAAGAAGTATTCAGTCTGAGGGAATTTTTAAACCCTAATCAGCAAAATAGCAAAAGAACAAATCAATTTCTATATCTCCGAAAGGATGCAAGTAGATCTCCCAGTAAATGAGAAGTGACAGGGCTCACTTAGACACATGGCGAGATTTATGCGAGCAAGGTGGGCTCTCTGACAACTCAGAAGGACTCCTGCCACTACCCAGAGCTAAATATAACTCGTATAAATTCCCCTGTCGGGACACATGTGTATCTGTGTGTGAGATCAGTAACACCTGGCCATGCAATCAGCCTGGATGTTAAATACAGGCCGGGATATTCAAAAAGATCCAGAGGGATTTAGGTGCTTTGACTAAAAATGTTGAGTGTCTAAGTGACTTAGGGGCCGCTGTCCTTTTTTCATAAATGACTCAGGCATGTAGAGGTAGAACTGATGGGAAATTTTTGATAAAACGTTTTTGGCCAAATACGCCCATTTGTTGAAACTGTTCACGGTGCAGGAAAATTGGTCAAGATTTTGATTTTCCTCCCAATTCAGGGCAGGGGAAATTTTCAGACTCTCAAAATATTCAGAGAACAGGAAAACTGTTTTCCACTAAGTTCTGCTTCAGAGCTGAATTTGTGCAGTTAAGAGCCATTGGGTGTTAACTGGACTTAAGTTTCTTTTGAAAATAGGATTTAGGCCTCCAAGTCATTTAGATGCTTTGGACACTGGTATCCTTAGGCACCCAGGGGCCAGATTTACAAAGGTAGGGTGTTGTCTTAAGATGCAGACAGGCACCCAATGCAATTTTCCAAAGCCCCTAGGTAAGTCTTGTAATCATTGGGAGTTGGGTGCCTGCCCAGCCAAGTGTTGGCAGAGCCTTTGGAAGAATCTGGTTGTGTTCGTTTGGATGCCTAACAGGAGCTACGATCCGTGGGAAATCCAGCTTCAATTGGGGGCGTACGGCACTTGAAAATCTGGCCCTGTGCTCATTGTGCCTCAGTTTCCCCCTCTGCAAAAAGGGATAAAAGGCTATTTGTCAATTCAGATGATTAGTTCTTTGGGGCAGGGACTCTCTCGATGTGTGTCTGTGCAGTGGGGCCTTGGTAGAGTGACCAGACAGCAAATGTGAAAAATTGGGACGGGGGTGGGGGGTATTAGGAGCCTATATAAGAAAAAGACCCAAAAATTGGGACTGTCCCTATAAGATCTGGACATCTGGTCACCCTAGGCCTTGGTCTCGGTCACGGTCTGTGCAGCATCTGGCACAATGGGGCCCTTATCTCAGTCGGGGTCTGTGCAGCGCCTGGCACAATGGGGCCCTGATCTCGGACGGGGTCTGTGCAGCGCCTGGCACAATGGGGACCCTGATCTCGGACGGGGTCTGTGCAGCGCCTGGCACAATGGGGACCCTGATCTCGGACGGGGTCTGTGCAGCGCCTGGCACGATGAGGGCTCTGATCTCGGTCAGGGACTGTGCAGCACCTGGCACGATGAGGGCTCTGATCTCGGTCAGGGACTGTGCAGCACCTGGCACAATGAGGGCTCTGATCTCAGTCAGGGACTGTGCAGCACCTGGCACGATGAGGGCTCTGATCTCAGTCAGGGACTGTGCAGCACCTGGCACAATGAGGGCTCTGCTCTGTGCTATCACAATACAGCTGGAGCTGGCCCCTTCCTGTCCATGTGGTGCTGAGAACACAGGAGCTGTGAGGGCTGTGTTGGAGCCCTCTCCCCATGTCATTCTGTTGTTCTGTCCATTAGTCCACTCTCGCAGGAGATTTATGGGGATTTTTTGTAAAACAGCAGAGTTCTGAGGTCCTGCATTTTAACACCAGGCTCAGATTTATGGCACTTAGTGGCGGGTGAGTGCATTAGAGGAAGGGACATGTTCCCCCCCCCCCCACGCGCCTTGGCCTCTCTCTTTAATTTGATTGCAAAACAACTTTTAAGGGTGGAAAATAAAATCCAAGCGAAGGCACTTGATTGTTCTTCCCGACAAGGACATTTAGGAACGGAACACACCACGCTCGGCATTTGGGGCAAAATCCCTGTAGCAGAAATGCTCCAAGATTAGCTAGTAAATCAGCAGCACCCCATTGGAGTGACCGGGCCAGATCCACAGCTGGGGTAAATCTAGGGTGACGAGACAGCAAATGTGAAAAATTGGGACGGGGGTGGGGGATAATAGGAGCCTATATAAGAAAAAGACCCAAAAATCGGGACTGTCCCTATAAAATCGGGACATCTGATCACCCTAGGTAAATCAGCCATAGCTCCATTGGAGTCAGTGGGGCCAGATCCACGGGTGGTGTAAATCAACATTGCTCCATTAGTCACTAGGGCTGAATCCCCAGCTAGTGGGAATTGGTGTTGCTCCACTGGAGTCAATGGAACAACACTGATTTACACCAGTGAGGATCTGTCCCATTTCTTTCACGGGGAAAAGTCCCTGGGGACACTTTACCCCATAACTGCAGGATTTCCTGGCCCTGCCTCTGTAGCAGCTAGTGCTGCCTGCTGCTGGAGACGGGAGCCCCAGCTAGATGCCCCCTGGGCCGCTCCAGCCTGGCAATTCAATAGGGGATTTTGCAGTCCAGCCCCAGCAGCATCAGGAACCCTAGCACAGAATGGAGTTCAGCGTCTGCCGTGGATCCGTCAGACCCATCCAGAGCAGGGATAAGCAAAGCTAGGTCCCGTCTCAGTGCAGCCTCGCTGGGCATTAGGGGAGAATCCATGGAGCTGAAAGGAGGTGACATGACAAAGGAGCAAGCAGAGGCCGTGGGGCAGGAACCAGCAAATGGCTGGATTTTATGCAGGCCAGCGCTTCTGTTGAAAACCAAACAATAGGACCACATTGTGTCCCTGATCCACACCCCTCCCTCGCCTCCCCCACCACGGGCAGCAGCCATAGAAAGAAAGAAAGCAAGAAAGAATCGCTTTTGACTCTTTGTCCCAGGCTCCATATAGATCGATTTGACTAAGATGTTTGCATTTCTTGTTCTTCCTGATACACACAGACGAACACACACACATCACAACATCTACATACACAAAGAAACCCCCCACACCTAGACATCCCCACTGATACACAGTCATAGACACACATCTACACACTCCCCGACGCATCTGTACACACACAAACATACATCTGGACACACACACCGACACACACCGGCCACATCCAAATTCATACCCCCCCGCAGACATGCAGACACACACAGAGCACACGTGCACACACATCCAGACACACCACCTGGACGCAGCTTCCATCCACACACACATCTCCCAGGGGGGCTCATTGATAACCGGCCCCCTCATGGGAGGGACAGACGGCTGCAGCTGCAGGTGGCACACCTGTGTTCTGGGCCTGAGAGGCTAGGGAAGAGATGACCATATACACACACACTCCATCCACACACATCACACGCACGGCACAAGTTAAGCACATTTATACGTACACAGCACAACATCTCTTGCACTCCTGACCCTGCCCTCCAACTGGCTCACTGCTGTACAGACCACCCACGCTGCTGCTGAGTTGCTGAGCCCCCGTGTCTGCCAAGTTGCTTTCTAACCCTCCCGACAAGGCCCATTTCTCTGTTTCAGTGTGTGTGTGTGTGTGTGCGTGCGCGCTCATGCATGCGTGCAGGAAGGAGGTTTTCTCAGGGCTGATTTTAAAGTGCATTTTATTTTCCTCCTGCCAGTGGGACTGGGAATCTATCTATCTATCTATCTATCTATCTATCTATCTATCTATCTATCTATCTATCCCCATACACACCCATCTATCTATCTATCTATCTATCTATCTATCTATCTATCTATCTATCTATCTATCTATCTATCTATCTATCTATCTATCTATCTTTTCCTGCCTCCCAGCACCTTTTAGGCACCTTCTATGTGAAATCAATAGCAAATAGAGAGTCAAGTCCCTAGTGGGTTTCATGGAGTATCTGGTTCCTTCTCCCTTTTCTAAGTCAAAACTCTGATTCATAGAGTTTAAGGCCAGAAGGGCCTGTTAGATCATCCAGAATTTCACCCACTTCCCCCCATACTGAACCCAATATCTGGTGTTTGGCTAAAGCACCTTCCAGAAAGGCAGCCAGGCTGGATTTGAAGACCTCAGTGTTGGGGTTGGGGGAGTCAGGTTTGGGATTTAGAGCAGAAGAAGGGTCTGTGGTTAGGGTTTATTGGTACCAATGTTGGTGAGTGTAATAAGGCCTTTTCCAAAAGGGGGTCCAACGGCGTTCCTTCTAGACACTGGATTCTCCGGATCCCCTCCAGGAGTGTCTCTCTTAGCTGGATCCCCTAGATCCCCCCAACATGCTGGGCAAGTGATCATGCATTGTGATTCCTGAGGTCTCTGGGGGGGACCATCCCGTCTCTACAGCTCTCAGACCACTGCCTCTTTGATAGCGCTTTTCATCCACAGATCTTGAAGCACTTTACAAAGCATCCTTATCCCCACTTTACAGATGGGGAAACTGAGGCACAGGGAGGGGAATTGATTTGTCCAAAGTCACCCAGCAGTGCCAGGAATTGAACCTGACTCTTAGGCCATTGTCCTGTCCACTAGGCCAAGCTGCCCTCTCGCCTATAGCTCCTTATAGAGCATCTTTCATTGGGTGTCTTTTAAACATCTAGCCCATGTGTGGATAATCGAGAATTCCTGCTCCATTGTTTCCCCCATGGGGCTTTGGGAGAGAGACTCCCAAAGTCTCTCTGCAAGGGAAGTTCTTCCATTCCTCAACTCCAGGGACAAGCTCTTAGCTTCAGAGGAACATTGGACAGCCATGGCATCCTCCCCCCGCAGATGATTCCAGAGAATCAGCTGTGGGAGGGACAGAGTTAAAATTACTTGGTTTCCCATATCCCTGTTTAGAGCTGAGTCACGCCCATTTTGTTTCTTAGGAGGAAAAGATCAATTGTTCTAAAGATCCATTCAGTACAGGCTGTCTAGTGGCACTGACAGGAGAAACTGCCCATGGGGCGGAAGGATCTTCCTGATCCTCTATTAGAGAAGCCCTGAAGCATGAGAGTTGATTTGCCTTCTAAAAGCCATACTGCAGCTCTGCATTTAGATAACGACTCTAATCTCATCTCATGCTTCAGGGCTTTAGCTGGTTGCCCACAAGCATCCAGGAGGGAATTTCTCCCTTGAAGCACAGTCAGCCAGCTGTCTTCTGGGTTGGGTTGGTTTGTTTTTTTCACTTTCCTCTGAAGCATCAGGAATCGGCCACAGCTGGAGATGGGACACCAGGCAGGGTGGGCCAAGTTCTGAGCTGGTCCAGAGAATCCTCTCTCTAGCTGCCTGGCTGGTGAGTTTTGCAGAGATGATCAGGGTCCAGCTGATCATCAGATTTGGGGTCAGGAATTTCACCCAGGTCAGATTGGCAGGGACGTTGGGAGTTTTCACCTGTCTCTGCAGCATGGACGCGGGTCACCTTGGGGATCACATGGGCATGGCTCACCTCAGCAATTCCTTGCCAGTGCAGGGGCCTTGGGCATTGGTGGCTCCTCAGTCTCTCCTGTTCCCTGCCTCGGGCTCACAACTGGTTAGTCTCCTGAGGGCTGAAATGTTTTGATCTAACTGAAGTCTCTGGGCTGAGTCTAGGGGTAACTGGGTGACATTCTCTGGCTTGTGTTATACAAGGGGTTAGACTAAATAATCTAATGGTTCCATCTAGCCTTGAACTCTATGAAATCTCTTCTACCCCCATGTAAATAAAGCCCAATCCTTTTGTCAAGCCATGCTAAAGGATGGCTTCTTGTGGAGAGGAGTTCCTCAGGCTTTGCAGAGAAAAAGGAAAGGCAGCATTGTTATTATTTCATGTTTATATTATGATAGTGCATAGAGGCTCCCGAGCTGGGGCACTGGAGTCAAAGGGGAGAGCACTTTCCACTGCCCTGCTCTCTGCAGCATAGCATTCCACAGTGCCGCACTGGTTCGGTAGGGCCAGCAGTGACTGCCTGGGGAGAGCACCCCCTGTGCTGAGCCCCCCCCATCTTATTCCCTGCAGCACAGAGACCCCTTCGCCCCCCAAGTCACCCCCACACACACTCTAAGCTTCTCCCTGAGCAGCAAACTACCCCACTTGAGCTCCCAGACCACAGCCCAGCTGGCTGGCACCGAAGGGCCTACCCTGTGCCAGGCTTGCCTCAGGCCCTGCTGGGCATTACTAGCAGCCAGTTCAGTGTGGAGGAGTCCAGAGCTCTCCCCCTTGACAGTCCAGCTATAAACTGCTTTTGTCCTGGGTCAATAAAGGGGCTGGGGGAGGTGGAAGAAAAGCCCTTTTTGTCTTTTGTGTGGGGAAGAAATAGAGTCAGGGGCTTTAAATCAGGAATTAAATCAACAAACACCTCCTCCCCCCCAGCGTCTCTCTTGTTTATTAGGCCTGACATGTTTACTCTGTGATAAGAAACAGCGCTTTCACCAAGAGATTTGTGTTCTATTTTTCAATTACCACTCGTCTCTCTCTGCCACTTTTGCACTAAAGGGATAATAAATGTATCGGAGCGTTTCAATTATTCATCTAAATCACGGACGCGCCGGGGCCGCTGCCTGCGCGCTTAGTGACAGATTAATTCAAGGCTGCTACTGGATGGGTTTTTTATGCACCCCCCTCTCCATCTTAGGGCCCAGGTAAAGTCTCCTCCCATCACACTGTTAAGCCAGCGCCACTCTCCTTACAAAGCGACAGTTGATCTCAGGGGACAGAGCTGACTGGCCTAGTGGCCTGGGGAACAGGACGCTTTGATTCTACTCCTGGTTCCTGGCTACACCACATTCCTGCTCAGTGCTTCTGTTTCCCCTTTGCCCCCTTTGTCTATTTATATTGGAAGTGCGTCAGGGCAGAGGCTGTCTCTCACTCTGTCTGTGCAGCACCTGGCACAGTGGGGCTCACAATCTCTGCTGGGGTCTTTGTGGCACAGTGGGGGCCCTGATCTCTGTGGGGTCTGTGCAGCGCCTGGCACAATGGGGGGCTGGTTGTGGTTGGAGGTAGTGCAGCACCTGGCACAACAGGGGGCTAACGTTGGTTGCAGCCCCTACATGCCCTGTAATTTAATTTAAAAGATAAATAAAATAGACGTATGCCAATGGCAATTGGGACCTCATTGTAGCGGGTGCTGTACAACTATCCAGCCATTAAATGTTCTCTGATGCCAAGAGTTTACAATCTGTACTGCACCACCACACATACACACGCCTCTCAACCAAAATACACTGGGTTAGATCCTAATCTGGCGTAAATTAACTCTGATCATTTATACAGGCTGAGACCCTGCCCCAAATTCCAACAGTACCACTGCCTCTCCCCAATCAAAATCCATGAGGCAGGCCTCCAAAAAGCAAAAGACTAGCTTAAAAAATCATGAGTTTCTAAACCGTAATACAGTAAATGTCATTCTAATCCTGGATTCTGAACTCTGGGAAGGTCACATCCTCTTCAGGGCTTTCTCTAGAATCAGCAGAATTAGACCCTTACTCTTTTTGGTTCTTAGTCTGTGTGGCACCCGGGGATCCTGCTCCACAACTGGAGCTCCTGGGCACTACTGCAATTGTTACTGCTACCCCTTTGGCCGAGCAGTTTGCCAGTATCCAGGGACTCGCTGGGCTGTTTCCATTAGGAGGAGAAATCAATGATGTGAGTTAGGTACATTCTTCTGTACAATCCTGTTTATTTAAAAATAATGTGCACATAGTCCTCTTTCCCTGAACGCAATGGAAACAAACACCAGCAGGCAGATTCTTTGCTCTGTGCAGAATGGGCTGGGAAACTGAATTTCTGTTCTACAATCATTTTTGAGTTTTGGAAAACATTTCACCCCAAAAAGCCAAAAACTTGAACTAAAATCCCACAGTATTTCATTTTGGAAACATCGAAACATGGGGTTTCCTAAATGAAGTGTGTGCCCCTGGAGCCCTGGTAGCTCCTGACCTGATTCTTGTCAGTTTCACGGCTGTTCACCACTGAATAGCAGCTGTGAAACGGTTTCAGCCAGCTGTTGCCAGAGCTTCCAGGGTCCCAGCTCCAGGTTGACTGCCTTGGAGTTGGGAACTTCAGGGCCTCCAGTCTCCTGGGCTAGTTGGCTCCCCAGGCTGCCTGACTGTCTGGCTCCCCAGGCATGGCAGGCTGCCCTGGAGCCAGTACCCATAGAAGCCCAGGGATCCTGCCCCCAAGGCAGTCCTTCCAGCGGGCTGCCAAGGAGCCAGGTGGGTGAGCTGGCCAGAAACCAGGCAAGTTTTTAAACCTGCGTGTGTTCCCGCAGAAGATCTGTCTTTTCCACAAAATGTTTTTTTCCTCTGCTCCCTCTCAGAGCCACACTCACAATTGCTTCTCCTGCTCTCTGCTGGCTTTCTGCCTCTCTGCCACACACACATCTTGCCGAACCATCCCTTAGCCCCTGTAACCAGTCTGAGACCATGCCTACCCTATGGCTGCTACAACAGCACAGCTATGGCGCTGCAGCTATGCCGCTGAAGTGCCGCAGTGTAGATGCTTCCAAAAGATACAGAACGGGTTTTTCCGTCAATGTTGGTAATCCACCTCCATGAGCTGTGGTAGCTAGATTGACAGAAGAATTCTTCCATCACTTAGCCACATCTAAACTGGGGGTTAGGTTAGCAACTACAGTGCTCCGGAGTGTGAATTTTTCACACCCCTAAGTGCTGTAGCTATGTTGAACTAACTTTTAAGTGTAGACCAGGCCTAATTCTCCTTATGTTAGTTCTTGCTCAGACTTTGCCATTTGGCCTTGGCCAGTGGCTTCCAGCTATCACTACATAAAAAGAGCTTAATTGCTCCTTCCATGTAGCCCAGAAGAAGGGTGCTTGGTATTGGCTTAAACCAGGTCCATGATTGTCTATAGAGAAAAGACCTGATTAACATTATTGAGTATTTATTTATTAATCACTGAGATTTTCACGTAATTCTGGCTGCCGGGGGGCGAGGGGGAATTCACAGCAGCTGGCAATTCAGAATCCATGTTATGGGCAACCATCCACTGAGTGTAGCAAGCCTCTGCCAATCCCGCCAGCCTGGAGGGGCAGAGCTGCAGGGATGGGGACGTGTTTGCTGAGTTTTATGGGATTATCCCGGGGTTTAAATATTTATTTAGGCAGCAGCTTTTCCCCTTTTTTCATAACTGGAGCTTCCCTTGATCCCTCTCACTCTGGTGGCGCGGGAGCCCTATCTCTCAATCAGCAGTAAACCCGCTTATGCCATTATTGGTTTCGCAATGGATTTGAAAATCATTCGGCTTGGATTAGCATGGACAGCAACAGGGCTCAACTTTTGTGGAGCCTGATTAATAAACAACACAGGAACCTTGGGAGCTAATCCTTTAGCTATCTGGAGAGGGGGAGTCGAGATTGCTTGTGGCCTGCCTCTTTCATGCAACCCCCCACAGTCCCTGCATCACTGCAGGAGCGTCTATGTAACCTGCCACCAGTGCTGCTTCACTCAGTAATCCAGGGGGTGTTTTACTTAGCACTGATCCCCACAGTGTAGTGAGGAGGCCAGTAATTCATTTGGTCACTTTTAAGTTAATCATTTTGGTTAGGAGGCAGTGCAGCTGATTGGATGGAGCACTGGAGTGGGACTCAGGACACCTGGGTTCTATTCTTGGAGCTGCCACTGGCCTGCTGGGTGACCTGGGCCATGTCATGTCACCGCTCTGTGCCTTGGTTTCTCCAGCTGTAAAATGGGGATAAGGATATTTATGGTCTTTGAGGTCTACGATGGAAAGGGCTGTAGAAGAGCTTGGGATTAGTATCATTACTGGGACCTCTGTGCTGTCATAGATTACATTGCTTGGATGTCGGGATCCCAGGGACAGGGATGTTTGGGATCCATTCTGGGGTCACCCCACTGTTGTGCAAAGGCAAGGGTGAAAGACAGACTTATTTCAGCGCCAGCTTAATTCTCTGTCATCTCGTCCTTTGTGCTGCCATTTATGCCAGTGTAAAAAGGACAAGAACTACATCCAGTCAGAAGGAAGCAGTGTCTGATATTATTATTGCAGTAGCACATGAGATAAGGGTCCCCTTGTGCCAGGCGCTGCACAGACCCCAACCAAGATCAGGGCCCCCATTGTGCCAGGCGCTGCACAGACCCTGACCGAGATCAGGGCCCCCTTGTGCCAGGCGCTGCACAGACGCCAACCGAGATCAGGGCCCCCTTGTGCCAGGCGCTGCACAGACACCGACCGAGATCAGGGCCTGATTTTGCTGAGCGCTGCACAGACCCCAGCTGAGATCAGGGTCCTTATTGCGCTGGTTCTGCACAGACTCTGACTGAGATGGGGCCCTGCTGGGTTGGGCACTGCACAGACACACAACGAGAGACAGTCCCGGCCTGAAGAGCTCACTCCTCATCTAACTAGACAAAGCATAGGGGGAATCAGTCACAACGAGGGGAAGGGCTTTGCCTGAGGTCATGTAGGAGAGGCAGGAATAGAACCCTGGATCCCAGCCCAGTGCTCTAATGTTTGACTGCGCTGCCTGCATGCTTTGTCCTGCTGTAAACGACAGGCCAGAGAAGCTCAGCCCAGCCCCATCACTATGTTCGGAGTCCTACATGCTCCCCACCCACCACCGGAAGCCCCTAAGCATGGGTGGAATTTTCTCTCTTCAGGTGGGGGGGGGGTTGGATGGGTAAGTTTCAAACTGCTCTGAGGGTCTGATGGTGAGTCAGGCCTCCTAGATTCTGTGCCCTGCTGCAGGAGGGGAGTGGGGTCTAGTGGTTAAAGCAGGGTCCCACACATCAACACAGCTATTTTCACAGCCCCACAAGTCTGTGTCAGCTGATCCAGATCAGCCGCAGGTGTCTAACTGCTGTGTAGATGTACCCGTAGGTTGTATCCCCCGCTATGGGAGTGGGGTGGAGGTTGGGAGCCAGGACTCCTGGGTTCTAGCCCCAGCTCTGGGGAAGGAGTGGTGTCTAGTGGTTAGAGCAGCAAATTGCAAGTTAGAATTCCGGTGGGAAATCCTTCCAGCATTGCTCGTGCTGGGAGTCACTTCCCCCTGCACTGAGCCAGCCTCAGTGACCCTCCCAGGGGCCAGCGGATCTTAGCATTGCCCCCTCAGCCCAATCCACGGCATACTCCCGCCCCTCCACTGCAAGACATGAGGGCTAAGTTCAGCTCAGCCAGGGGTTGCTCTGACTAGCCCAGGTTCCTGCCTCCAGCAGCTCTGGACTGTAATGAATGAGCCTGTCTGTGTGTGGCGGGAGTTGGGGCCGGACGGCTGGCACGGGGCTGTCACAGAGCTGGGATCAAGGCAACGAGCGTGAGTGATGAATGGCGCCTCCTGTGTATATAATGGACGCTCAGTGCTTTCAAATGTCCATTGAGAGGAGAGATGGCTCCCCATAATGAACTGGGAATAGCAGATTCGAAACAGCTGCTGATCCGTCTTCCCTGCCCGCTCTCCCGTGCACTCTGCGTGTTTGTGCAGGGGCGTGACGGAAGAGAGCCGCTGTGGTCAGAAGGGAGAGTCAGGACACCTGGGTTCCATCCCCAGCTCTGGGAGGGGAGCGGGGAATAGTGGGTTAGAGCAGAGAGGGCCAGGAGTCAGGACACCTGGGTTCCATCCCCAGCTATGGGAGGGGGTGTGGTTAGAGCAGGACTCCTGGTTTCCATTTTTCTCCCACTGGCTGGCTGGCTGTGTGTCCTTAGGCAAGTTGCTGCTGTCTTTGGCTGCCCCCTGAGTGGGGAACCCTGCAGTGTTGCCCATTCTAGGCCAGTGTGTCTGAGCCCTGCCGGAACCAATGGGAGGGTTTGAGAGGGAGCCCAGGGGCTGTTATTGCAGCTCGCACAGAGCAAAGCAAGGAGAGTTGGGGACGGGTACAAAGACGCGTTCTCTAGTGTCGCCACCCCTCCCCCCACCTTGGGCCAAGCCAGTCTCAGCATCATCCCCACCCATCCAGGCCCAGCTAGTGAGAGACCCCCCCAGCCGGTCTCCCGTGTTGCCCGCTAGGCGAAGCTTGGCATGAGTGCTTATGGGGAGGCCGGGAGGCTAAGCCAGTCAGGGCTCTGTAGCCCCGCTCCTGCCCAGCAGGTTAGTGATTTGTCAGGGCAGGCAGGCGGGATTTTGCTGGGTTGGCTGGCGGGATGATTCATGGCCTGCAAACTGTGAGCCCTGCACTTAGGAGCCATTTCCTTAACTAAACAAACAAAAGCGGGGGAAGGGGGGGGAGCTTTACTGGCCAAATTGATGGGGCTGTGGCTGGAGCCTGCAAGCTCCAGCTCCCCCTTCCATTAGCTGGTATGCTCTCTGCTTGCCAGCTGGGTGGCCGGATGGGGTGATGGAGCTCAGGGCTTTGCATTTAACTCTGCTGTGTAGGGTGACCAGGTGTCCCGATTTTATAGGGACAGTCCCAATTTTTGGGTCTTTTTCTTATATAGGCTCCTATTACCCCCCACACCACCGTCCCAATTTTTCACACTTGCTCTCTGGTCACCTTCCTGCTGAGTGACACCCCAGGGCTGCCGGCCCAGGTGGGCTCCTTTGAGTCACTAACCACTAGGGCTTCTCGTTCCTCGGGGGTGGGGAGAGAGGGGATGTGGGGGGCAGGTTTCTTCGCTCTTTGGAGCCAGAGAAATGGGAGGGTTTGGTTGTTGGCTTATGGCGGAGTGTGTTTGGGGGAGGGGAGGAGTGTGTATGAGGTTGAATGGAGGAGTGTGTAGCGGGGTGTGTGTGTGGAGTGAGCATGTGTGGATGTGTCATGCTCCCATCAAATTCACTATGACTGAGTTATCTGTATGAGTGTGCCCACGTGCCTAGAAGGAGGAATGTGGGGCTGTGAGCATGTGTGGGTGCCTGCACACTTGTGATTGTGTGTGTGCATGCGTGTGTGCCCATGTGAGTATGTGGGGGGCATGCACCCTTTGTGTGAGTGTATGTGCTCCTGAAGATGTATGTGCAGTATACACACATTTTGTATGTGCTCATTTGTACATGTGTGTGAATGCGTATGTGTGCATCTGAGCATATATGGGTTTATGCACCCTTTGAGGGGTGTGTGTGTGTGTTCACTTGCACATGTGCTCTGCTGGGCATGTGAGTAAAGATGTGCATGAGTGTATGTCCACATGGCATGTGTGCAAATTAGCACACTTGAGTAGAGCTGGCAGTGTGTGCACAAGTATGCATGTGACATGCAAGTGTCAGTGTGTATTCCATACCTGTGTGCATGGGTGTGAGTGGCAGTGCGACGTAGTGACTTGGGTGCCAGTCAGAGACTCGGGACACCGGGGTTCAGTTCTTAGTTCTGTCACTGACAAGTGACCGTGTGCAGGTCCTTTCCCCTCGCTGTACCTTGGGCCGGTCTGCAAGGGGAGCTCACCTCTCAGTGGTGTGAACAATCCCCCGACAGCCTAACCCCCGGTGTCGTCAGCACTAGGTCGCTATGCTACCGCCTCTCAGAGAGGTGGATTTCCTTCAGAGACCGGAGAACCCCTCCCATCGGTGTACATAGCGTCCACACTGCTGGAGCTGGGGCCACTGAAGGGGAGACTTACCCTTTGTTTCCCCTCCCATCCTTTGTCTGGCTAGATGGGCAGTTCTTTAGGGCTGGGACCCTGTGTCTGTTCAGCACCTGGCAGAATGGAGCCCTGATCTCAGCTGAGGTCTGGGCAGCACCCGGCACAATGGGGCCCCGACCTCAGTTGATGCTATGGTAACACACAGAGCATCAGGTGAAGTGGAGAGCAGGCTGGATTACTCAGCCCTGCTAATAAATAACCCCCCAGCTCCCAGCCTATCCCCATCCCAGTCGTAAGGAATTTTAAACGTTTGCATCTTTTTGACGGCTCCGGCGGGACCGATTTCATAAAAGGCATGTTAGCAATCGGTTAGGAAATATTTAGGGTCTTGTAATATTCATGAAGGGGAGATTAAATATTGAAATTTATGCCATAATAAAATAAAATTTAAAATCAAGGGGGGAAGATGTTGCTTTATGCTAAACAAATGAGCAAACATCCCGCCCATTAATAATTTACTTAAGGGGGAAAAAAAAACCCAGATAATCTCGGCAGCCCCCACCTGTCTGGCACGAAGGCTGGGGAAGCATCAATGCCATGGTTAGCGTGGGAGCATTGATCTCCAGCTGGTGGGAATCAGCCAGAGCTCTGGTGGAGTCACTGGGGCCAGATCCCCAGTGGAATCAGTTCCGTTGAACTCACCATGTTTGCACTGTCAGAGGATCTAGCTGTGACACTTTTGTGCAGCATGTGACGGGGTGGACTGGTCTGGGAAGCCCTTGGACAGCCCCAGCCCTGCGGTGAGAATGTCTTTCTAACACCTTCGCAGGGAAACAGCCCTGCCATCTTCAGAAAACACATAGCATCATTCCCCCCTTTGGAAGGGGAATGAATAATTTGGGGAGGATGGGTTGTGATCACTGGCCTGCCACAGACAGGACTGATCCTCCTCCCACCCTGATGTAAATCAGGAGTCACTCAATTCTCCTCTCACTACAGTGTGAAGGAGGAGTCATGCTTCGGGGCCTGATACTCCCTTCTTGCCGATGGTGTAAATCAGGAGCGATGCTGCTGATGGCAGTGCTGTCGCCCTGGATTTACACCAGCATCCACAAGCGCAGAATCCAGCCCCTCTGGTGTTTGCTCAGCAGCCCCAGGAGCCTCCGTTCTGTGGCACTAATACAAATGCTGTGTTTACCTCCAGCTTTTAATAGCATCTGGAAATGAGCTCTCTGCAGGCAGGGGGCCTGCCTGGGTGGGTTTGTAAATTCCAGCTTTGCAATTCGGTTTGAATTCCATGGCAAGGCAGGCCCGTGTACACGCACACTTACGCACACATGCACACTCACAAACACACGCACACGCACACCACTCCTTCCAACTCCACCCCAGAGATCCTGGCCAAAAAACAGGGTATAGTTCACCCCTGTGCAAAATGGACTATGCACTATTTAATATACACTTAAGCCTTTAGGACTCCCGGATTCTTTTCCCAGCTATAGAACCCAGGAGTCCTGGCTCCCAGCCCCCCTGCTCTAACCACTAGTCCCCACTCCTCCACATTCCTAAACTGCAGCCCCTCTAAGCCCAGCCGGCATTCTCAATCCGTTAAGAGTTGCCAGTTCCTGATTTGATCTTTAAATCCTAGGATCAAGGGGGGGTGATAAAATCCGAATTGCTCCTCCCCCTGCCCCATGAGGCCAATTGGCCTCGTGGCACGTTCCATTGTCCTGCTGCCATTGAGGTTTGGCGCAGGGAAGCACTCCAGCAAAGTGGTGCCTTGTGTAAGCAGTCCCTGCACACCCTGCGGCTGCCCTATGGCTCTGTCCCTCGCGAGACATCGCAGAGCCAGAACTAGCTTGAAGTGCTGAGAATCTCCACTCCAGCTCCCAGTTCTTCTCCCTGCCTGTGAAATCAGCTCTCAGCTCTCCCAGTCCACTGGCTGCAGAGGACTTTGCTGTGCTGGTTCTAGGCCTGAGTCGCTCTAATGCTTGTAGGCCAAAGTGGCTGTAGTTGTTCAAGGCCTAAGAGCTGGTCTACACTGGAAACGCACCTGGGCACAGCTACGTCTCATGGCTGTAAATAATCCACACACCCCGAGAGACAGAGTTCTGCTGGTCTAACCCTGCAGTGCTCGGTCGATTGGAGAATTCTTGTGCCACCCTAGCTACTGCCTCTTGGAGAGGTGCATTACCTGCAGCGCCGGGCAAACCCCATTGCTCTCTCAGTGCTAGGCCTGACTTGCCTTAGTGGTTTTAGGCTAGACTTACATCATGTTTCTAGGCCTGAGTTGTTCTAAGCTGCAGCGGCACTAGCGGTTCTAGCCCGAGTTGCCGCAAGGCTCCTGTTTCTCAGGCCTTTTTCCCCAAAGGGTCCCAGGGCACAGTGGCGGCAGCATCAGGGGGAAAAGAGACAGGAAACTGATGTGATGCAGGGTCCCTGTGGTGCTGGCCAGCTGTACCCACAACAGTGTGCCCCGGGCTGGGGAGCCAGCTGATGTGTCATGGAATCATAGGATCATAGAATATCAGGGTCGGAAGGGATCTCAGGAGGTCATCTAGTCCAACCCCCTGCTCAAAGCAGGACTAATCCCCAACTAAATCATCCCAGCCAGGGCTTTGTCAAGCCGGGCTTAAAAACCTCTAAGGAAGGAGATTCCACCACCTCCCTAGGTAACCCATTCCAGTGCTTCACCACCCTCCTAGTGAAAAAGTTTTTCCTAATATCCAACCTAAACCTCCCCCACTGCAACTTGAGACCATTACTCCTTGTTCTGTCATCTGGTACCACTGAGAACAGTCTAGATCCATCCTCTTTGGAGCCCCCTTTCAGGTAGTTGAAAGCAGCTATCAAATCCCCCTCATTCTTCTCTTCTGCAGACTAAACAATCCCAGTTCCCTCAGCCTCTCCTCCTAAGTCACGTGCTCCAGCCCCCTAATCATTTTTGTTGCCTTCCGCTGGACTCTTTCTAATTTTTCCACATCCTTCTTGTAGAGTGGGGCCCAAAACTGGACACAGTACTCCAGATGAGGCCTCACCAATGTCGAATAGCGAGGAATGATCATGTCCCTCGATCTACTGGCAATGCTCCTACTTATACAGCCCAAAATGCCGATAGCCTTCTTGGCAACAAGGGCACACTGTTGACTCATATCCAGCTTCTCGTCCACTGTAACCCCAGGTCCTTTTCTGCAGAACTGCTGCCTAGACAGTCACTCCCTAGTCTGTAGCAGTGCATAGGATTCTTCTATCCTAAATGCAGGACTCTGCACTTGTCCTTGTTGAAACTCAGAGTCCAGCTCCTAGCATCCCACTGCCTCCAGCCCTTCACACCCTCTCACACTTACTCACACACCCCCAGTCTGCTCACCCCTCGTTCACGCCCCTTCCACGCACTGACACCCCAGCCCTGTCACTGACAGCCCCTCGCACTCAGCTCCACCCCTCACACACACTCACTCCTGCCCCCTGTTAGATCCGCACCTCACTGCTCATCTTCCCCTCCTCCTTACGGGCAGGCTGCGTGTGTGGGGGGGGGTGTTTTCCCAGCTGCCCTGAAGCAGATGGAGCTTTGGGATTAGAGACAGAGCTGGGGCAGATGGCACAGGGCCTGGGGTTGTGCCGCACCCCAGAAGCAGCAGCATGGAGCCCCCGTCCCAGCATTGGGATTTGCCAGCAGCCTGACTGAGAAGGTGCAAGGGGCAGTGGGCCACCAGCTGCATGGCTGTAATGTGCTCAGCTGGCCCTGGTTGTCTGGTTGCTGCTTAGCACATTGGTGCAGCTCCTCTGGGGACACTGGTGGGCTACAGAGGGTGGGGGGTTGGGAGTCAGGACTCCTGCGGCCCTATGGCCTTAGATGCTGCATAGCCCGAATACTAGCCCTCTGCACGCTGATGAATTTCATGCTCAATCAAGGGCCTTAGTCAGTCCCCATTACTGGCGTCAGTTAGGCCAGATCTCCAATGGGTGTAAATCAGGCTTGGTCCATTGGAATGAACAGAGCTCTCCCAATGTACACTGTCTGCAGATCCAGCCTGATTGGCTTGGGAACTGGAGCAGCACCTTCTAACCCCACCCAAACCTCCAGCCGCTTTACACAGCACTAGTCCCCTGATCAGCGCCGGCAGGTGTGAAACCACAAGAGCAACCCAGACCTAGGACCAAGAGAACAGCTCAGGCCTAGAGCCCAGAGCAGACGGTATCTAAAACTATTAGCCCAGCTCCAGTCTAGAACTACAATAGCAACTTAGGTCTAGAACCACCCTAGGAGTCTGAGTCTGGAACCGCTTTAGATGTGTAGGTCTGCTATAGGTCTAGAACAGCAATAGGAGTCAAGATCTGAGTATAGGTCTAGCCCTGACGGTGGCCATTATCGAGAACCATCATATGGCTGTGTAATTACTATTGGAGCCAGGATCTAGAACAGTCACTGGAGTCTAGGTCTGAATGACCATACAAAACTGGATGTAGAACCACCATAGGATCAATGGGCTAGAACCATCAGCAGCCATTAACTAAAGCAGCTTTAAGAACATCAGTCTATAACATCATATGACTAATTCAAGAACCATGATAGCTGTGGTTATCTAGAACAACAGACATTGATCTAGAACCACTATGTGGTCATGGATTGTGGAACCACCAAATATATCATCAAGAACCACTTAAACCTGGGTCTAGCATGCCATCTCATGAATCTGGAACCACCATGGAGGCAAGGATCTTGAACCACAATAGGAACATGGCTCTAGAACAACCAGAAGTCAGACTGCAAGCTCAGCAGGAGCAAGTATTTAGAGCCATCATAGAGGCTAGGATCTAGAACCACAAGAGCATCTTGGGGCTAAATTGTGTTCAAGACAGATGGAGCCATGGATGGGAGCAGAGCCAGGGAATCAGTTGTAGCCAGGTGTTGCCAGTGAACCCTTCTGAGACACTGTTTGCAGCTAGTGGAGCAGGGCCTGGGCCCGGTGCAGGGAGCTGGCTCGCTGCTGACTAAGACACTGGTGTGATCAGCGTTGGCAGCAGGACACGCTGGAGGACGCAGGGAGAATCAATCGTGAATTTATTTGGCATTTATGGGCCTCTTTGTTCTATCACAGTGTGGACTGCAGAGCACACAGGGCAGGGGTGGGATTGGGGCAGCCTATGGGGATGAGGAAGCTGTGCTATTGAGGGGGTGCAAGGAAGGGGGCTGTACTGTTGGGGGGGTGCTTGGAGAGGGTTCTGCTAGAACCCAGGCATCCTGGATCCAGCCCTGCCCCCTCACCACTTGACTGCCCTGCTCCTGCTGAGAGCTGTGAGCCGTATGGGGCATGGGGTTGTTTTCCCAGTCTCCCCCAACCCCTGGGGAGCCCTGGCCTACAGGTAAACAAGCTCTAATTAAAGTCTGGCTCAGATAATGAGTCCCCAGATGGGCTGGGCTAACAAGCACGGGGTATTTGGGGGGATTAGAGTGAGGTCCAACATGCCCAGGAAGCCCCGGAGTGGGGGTGGGCTGCAGCCGCAGGCTGGATCCCCACTTCCCTGCCATTCGCACTCCCCCCCTTTTATCTCACATCTCCACTCCCTCCCCTTTGCACTCTCTCACTCTCTTGCTCAGCTTTCCTTCCTTTCTCCTCCTCCCTCGCTGCCCCGGCCTGTCTCCCACACAGGGCCGGCTCTAGCGTTTTTGCCAACCCAAGCAGCAAAAAAAAAAAAAAAAAAGCCACAATCGTGATTGGTGGCAATTCGGCGGCAGGTCCTTCGCTCTGACAGGGAGTGACGGCCCCTCCACCGAATTGCCACCAAACGGACGGACGTGCCGCCACCCTCTTCATTGGCCACCCCAGGCACCTGCTTGCTATGCTGGTGCCTGGAGCCGGCCCTGCTCCCACACAACAACATCGGCTGGAGCAGCATCCTGTCCTCTCTCCCTTATATCACCTGGGTGCCCCCTCTCCGGCAAGCCCTGCTGCCCATTCCGTGCCCCCCGTGCCACACCCGGCCCTGCCACGCCTCCTGCTGGAGGAGAGGTGAACTGCAGAGATGGGACACAGATTACCTGCTCCCTAAGGTGCTTTAGGGGAGCCCAGAGCCGCTCGCTGCAGGAGACATCCCTGGGGCAGAGTGGACAGCCTCATCCTTGTGGCCCCTTCATACCCCCAGCCTCTCTGCTAGGCCAGAGAACCAAACTGAGACCCAACAAACTCAGTCCATGGAACAGGAGACGTGTTGATATTTGCTATGAGCACCATCCAGGAAATGTTTATCAGGACTCCTGGGTTCTCTCCCCAGCTCTGGGAGGGGAGATTAGTGATTTATAGCAGACTAGGGTGGGAGTCAGGATTCCTGGTTTCTATCCCCAATGCGGGGAGGGAGGTCTAGTGGATTCGAGCAGGCCAGGGCTGGGAGTCAGGACTCCCTGGGTCTGGGAGGGGAGTGGTGTCTAATGGTCAGTGCAGGGGGGCGGCTGGGAGGGTGATATCCCTGGCTTTGGGACTGCAGTGGGATCTTTCCCTTCCTGGAATATCAAAAACGCCAAATCTCAGCCCAGCCCCCTTCCCCAGTCAGCTCTACACTGCCACTGACATACGAATGGCGCTGCAGTGAGGAGCCCATTTACACCTCGAGATTGGTGAGACATAGGCCCAGAGGGATGGAAAGGGACCACGGGGCTCATGGGCCCAGCAGAGCAAGGAGGGGCTGTCTCTCCCAGCCCCAGGACAGGCTGGCTCCTGTGGGGACAGCTGCCAGGGGTACTCAGATAGGAATGCCCCCAGCCCTACACTAGCCCAGCCAGCCCTGTTCACGGATCACAAAGCACAATCATTATACATTTAGATCTAGGACTCCTGGGTTCCATGCTCAGCTCCGGGAGGGGAGTGGGGTCTAATGGGTTAGAACAGGGGGCTGGGAATCAGTCTAGTGGTTAGAGCTGGGGGGCTGGGAGCCAGGACTCCTGGGTTCTATCTATTGCCACCCGGGGAGGGAAGTGGGACACAGACAGCCCCTGTAGTGTTATAATGCTTCTGTGATGTGGCCAGCATGCAGTGCCTACAAATCAGTCTCTCATGCAAACACCCCCCTCTGTGGATTTCCAGTCCCCTGTGTCTGGTGATCCCCCCCCCCCCGCCCCCCGCACAGCTCATCATGCCTCAGGATCCCGGGGCTGCATTATTTATGGACTATTATTACTATCTATTATTTAGCTCCCTTACATAACCCAGGGCCTGTATTATTTATTCCCCACTCTTTCTTTACAATCTCTGCTCCGTCGCTGCCGCGCATAACCCCCAAAACTTCCCTCCAGCACAGGGAGCTTTCTAGCACAGCTGAGTGTGTCGGAACAGCAGCAACCGTGGGCCCTTCCCCCTACCAGGAGCTGACCCCCTTCATGCTCCTTCCCAGCTCTAACAACTGCCCTCCCAGAGCTGGGGAGAGAACCCAGGAGTGCTGACTCCTGGCCCACCTCCTTCCCACTCTAACCACTGGACCCCACTCCCCTCCCAGAGCTGGGGAGAGAACCCAGACATTCTGGCTCCCAGCCCTCTGTGGCGTAGGCACACTGCCTGGACCCCTCCTGTTTGCTGTGCACCATCTCCCTGCATTTGCTGTTCCTGGCCGTTCCCTTGTCAGACCTCTCGCTCCCTCCCAAAGTGGGGCAGAGCGTGGGGGAGGTAGGCTCACCACATGCTATTTCTCCTGGTACTGGTGGCAGTTACTTAACCCTGCCATTGTCATCCTGCCCAGGGAGGATTCTTGCTACATTATCTTATCTATCTATCCCCATACACACCCATCATCTATCTATCTATCTATCTATCTATCTATCTATCTATCTATCCCCATACACACCCATCATCTATCTATCTATCTATCTATCTATCTATCTGTCCCCATACACAACTATCTATCTATTCCCATATATACCCTTCCATCTGTCCCCATATAAACCTATCTATGTACACATGTATGTAATTCTGTGTTCATGGGAGTCCATGGATGTGAGCATGTGTATGTGTGTTTGTGTGTAGGCGTGCCTTTGCCTGTTTGTGTGTACCTGCATATGTGTGTGTGTGTGTGTGTGTGTACACGTGTTCCTATATGCAAGCATGGACATGTGTGTGGAGTATTGGGTGTGTGCACGTGTGTGCATGTGCCTTTGTGTATGCATTTGTCTGAACGTTTGCCTATGTGTGTGTGTGGGCCTCCGGTGATGCCACACCAGACTCTCCCACTCCCCCTGCCACTTGTGCATCATTTGCACAACCATCGTGTGAGCGTGCCACAACCTCTGCATGCCAACCCCATCTCTGTTAAGAATGAATCCGTGAACCCTCCTTTATCATCCTGCACCAGGTATCTTATTTATTAGCCACGAGGGAAGGCAAGCGGGATATTTGCCAGAATCATACCATGGCCTTGCCCTCTGAGACTTAATTAACAGGACATGCTCGTTAGTGCCGCTCTGTGCTGCAGATGGGCTCCGCAATTAGCTGCCCCTCCCAACGGCCGTCACCTAGAGCCGCTGCGGCTGATTGCATTTTGCCAGCAGCCACCCAGGGCTTAGGAGATACAAACTTCTGTGCTTTGCTGGAGAACTTCTCTGCCCCCTGTGCCCACTGTCCCGTTTAGTCAAGGGTTGGGGGGCGTCTTTTCTCATGCCAGATTTCAGGAGGCTGTGATGTTAATGTCCCAGGAAACGGCGCCACTGAACTTAGTGACAGAGCTTCACCTCCTTGGGGATCTCGCTGCTTTAAAGACACCTGTTGGTACCCTGTGCTGGGGTAGATGCGCCCACTGGTCTGAGCCAGGGTGGCAGGGAGCAGAGAATACCAGGCTGGCTGGGCAACTGGTCTGACTAGGTGGCAGGGGGAGGGAATCTCTGGTTGGATCCAGGGTGACAGATCTCATGTGCTTAACTGTAATAATGACAATAATAAACAAGCTTCCATGGAAAAACCTCAAAGCCCTGGGAGCCAGGACTCCTGGGTTCTGTAGCTGGCTCTGGGAGGGGAGTGGGGTCTAGTGGTTGGAGCAGGGGAGGGCTGGGTTCTCACATTCAGGGAGCCAGCTGGTGTATAATTAAAGTGAGACAGAGAAGTTTCTGGAGCCGTGGGGGAAGGATGGAGCTGGTGCTTTGCCCCATGTAGGACTGTGCCGTATGCAGTTTCATCAGCTCAGGATCACTGCCATAAACACAGAAATGTCAGAGCCACCGAAGGGCACGGGAACACTGGCCTGATTGCTGCTCGCCTCCCCACCTGCATGGTAATGGGAGCACAGCCTAGACACCAGGGCGAGGGGCCTCTTGGGCTGAATACAGCACCCGGTGGGGGATCTCCTTGGGTCTGCATGGAGGGCCTACCCCATGTCCAGTCTAGTTCCAGAAAGAACTGGGAGGTAAATCCAGATTGGGAACAATTTGAAGTTTTACCCAGGTAAAAACAACCTTTTCCCCCTGATTTTCAGCCACATCTACATCTCAAATGTTCAGAGGTTTGGTTGAAAAACCAAAAATAAACTTCTGAAACATGTATTATTATATCTCTATTTATAACATCTAGTATCTGTATCACCGTCGTGCCCAGGAGCCCCTGCCATACACCAGGGCCCCATCGCACTAGGTTCTGTACAGACACAAACCAGAGAGCCCCGGCCCCAAGTTGCTTCCAATCTGAGCACGACATAAGAACGGCCAAACTGGGTCAGACCAAAGGTCCATCAAGCCCAGTATCCTGTCCTCTGACAGTGGCCAATGGCAGGTGCCCCAGAGGGAATGAACAGACAGGTTATCATCAAGTGATCCATGCCCTGTCACCCAATCCCAGCTTCTGGCAAACAGAGGTTAGGGACACCAGACAAAAGACAACAACTGGATACAGGCGGAAGCAAAAGGAAACAATAAGACTAGATCTGGTTGAAATTTTTCTGATGGAACGTTTTCCTTCTGAAAAAGCCAAACTATTAATTGTGTCGAAATTGTCAGTGGAAAAATTTGTGCTTTGTTTTCACTTGGTCATTTTGCTTATCATTCTATTATACATTTAACCTTCTGAAAAGGAAACATTGGACAGTTTTCCCAGAATGTCGTTGCACGTTACATTTCCACATTCGTGTTCTGACCAGGGCTGGCTTCAGGCACCAGCTGACCAACCACAAGCTTGGGGTGGCACCTTATAAGGGGCGGCCAATGTTGCCGTGGTGGGGGGCGCTCGCGGTGTTTTTGTTTTTGTTCACGGGGCGGCACTGAAGGGGATTTTTTTTTGTTTCGGTGGCATGGCATGGCGCGACCCTGGGGGGGCCGGGGACTTCAGCGGGGAGGCGCTGGGGGGGGGCGGGG